>NW_019725837.1:704473-849797 GCF_002891405.2 Cryptotermes secundus | reverse complement strand
GGACATTCGTGCTTCTCTCGATTCTGTCATTTACCACAGAATCGAGAGAAGCACAAACATCCATTTTCAGTGTCAAATTCCAAATCTAATAAAACTTTATTCTGATCCAGTTTGAAGTAAAATATCCTCCACTGGTTGTAACACAACACAACTGGCCACTTCACTCCTCGTGACTGGCCTTGGCAGCTAAAACCAGACTGCACGGTGTGTATTTAAAGAACAAAGGGGAATTACAGTAGTACCATTCATATAGTGAACTGTTTATGGATCGCTACATAGCAGTCATAACACACTTCTTAGAGTCAACATCACGTCTCAAAGTCATAGATTGTCCACATGTTTTCTCATGGTTACAAATTCCAATCAAGAAGCAGCACTGGTCACAATATGCCTCAAAAGAATCTACTTTTCAATGAATCAGCATTCAGGACAGCACATAGTACTGATGATAACATATTTAGTTCATAAGAATTCCTCAAGGCAAGAACAGATTTGTATGGTAATAAGCACACCAAGTGTTGAAGTAAAAAACTTTTTCAAAAAATTCAAATGTATTACAATTGCCGCAGGAAGTTCAAAGTGGGACAACGAATACACAAAATGATAGCCTGAAATTTCCTCCTTAATTTCACACCAAAAGATTACTTTACATGGAAAATAACAGTTCAAAATAGGCTGAAACTTAGCACTGAACTATGCGTGCCAGATACAGACTTCTGCGACATGTGACAAAAGCCGCTGGCATGCCATGCACAATCTACAACACTGAAGGGTTAAAATTATTCCCTTCTCATACATTACGCTGCACTTTGAACATGGCGATTTTCAGACTTACCTCAAAGGCAGGTGAAAGCCATGGGCCAGCATGCAGGTCTGACACAGTGCTGGTGCCAGCAGAATTCATTGCCGATGAGTGTCGTGTGGAAGGAGGAGATGAGTGCACTGGAGGGGCACGATGTTGGTGGTGGCTGTGTCTCGCACGATGTTGGCGGTGGCTGTGTCTCGCACGACGTTGGCGGTGGCTATGTCTCACCCGTGTTGGTGACGTCTGCTGGACCAGTGCAGGGTCATGAGAATTCCCATCCTAAATGGGGATAAATTATGAAATTTTATTGTAGAGAAGTAACTCCTCAAGCAATGAGTAGTGGATTGAGAAACTGGAAGACAGAAATTACATATCTCTATCACTAAGTTTCTGGATTTTGTCCATCAACTTGTATTCTGAATTTATTTATTTGCAATTACATTTCATAGATCCAGTTGTTTCCCAGTAGGGATGGATATGAAATTCGTCACATACAAAGTCTGAGCGCAATGTTTCATAAACACTGATCTGTGCCTGTCCCTGAGGTGAAGGCGTCCTACTTAGGCGGATCCATTTGAAAGAGCTAATCTTAATCACAGAAAAATCTAAGTCAATCAACTATATCTATATATGCAGATGTGATCATGTTGTCATTGGGAGATCTATAATAAGAAAAGTGGACATACCATAAAGGCCTAAAACCCAAACCAAATGCAGGAAAAACAATGCAGAAGACATCTGAAATTTACACGCCATGATATACACTCCTACTTCAAATAACAATATAAGAAAATTTTGACTTGATTTTGGCTATTTGTGAATCTCATGGTACTGGCATTATCACATCTTCTTTGTATACGTTAGGGGCTTCATTTCTGGCCAAACACTGGTGAAATACAGAACACTGAAACTGGTTTTTATGGTACCATAAATCACATTTACATGAAAGTAATTAGTAAATAACCATTCAGAATTGGAAGTGGGTATACGAACCATAGCACTTACTACAGAGTGACCTATTACAAAATGAACAATATGGCTACCAACTGACAGGACTGAGATAACAATTAAACTTCATGTAATGTGGTAGTGATGATAATGATGTAGTTGTCCTTGTGCTTAATTAGACATCACATCAAGAAGGTGTATGGGTAGTGGAGGTACAGTTCCAGCCACTCTTAATCTTGATGCTAAATGGATGGGGCCTATCAGTTCCATGTCCCAGACATTTCACCCTGTGGTACCTACTTAATGGATTGTTGTGTAGGCCCTAGATTCAGTCTGAATGCTATAGAGAAAAGAAAAACCCAACTTCCTGACTACTGTGACAGAAGCCTAGTTAAGAACAGTAACTCAGCCATCCTGGCTTCCAGGAAAACTTAACTTTCCCTGCCTAATATCAACATAACTGTGGCAAGGCCTGAGAAAAATTACTGCTTGAATTCCATAAACTTCTTCTGGGCAAGATTTCCAACACACAAAATAAATGTTTACATTGTCCGCATGCGATTATGAGGAAAACGCCGATGGGGCACAAGACAGCTGCTAGAATCATGTGGGAGGAATTTGCATCACTGCAGGTTACATAACAAAGACATTTCTTATTTTAACTTTTAGATATGTTTAACCATTAAAGTTTTAGATTTCTAAATGTGCAATTTGACACTGTGAATGACAATCATAAGTTGTAGGGATCATTTTGAATCAATCTGATCTGAAAATTTTTGTTTACACATCCACTGCCATCAGAAATATTTCACGTATTTCTGATATTTCAGAAACGAATAAATGGTAACTAATTTTGAAAATTAGAAACAGGTCGTAATACTATGAAAGAATATAATTATAAGCAACTACATACCTGAATCAACGACATCTTTCTACCACTGTAATCCTGATTCGTCCTAATAATTTCTCACAAACCAATTGCGACTCCAACGTATGCAACGTTATGTAACCACCTCTAACAGGAAACAGTTGAAAGCGGTAAAGAGGCTTGCACGATGGTTACAAACCTGCCAGCAAGGATTTGAACATGCGCAGTCGTCATTTGCGCATACTGTTGCTGCCATCTCTATGGTGTTTGGCAGATCAAGGCAACTGGAAGGATCAACGGAACTGTTATCCAGCTTTCATCTTTCAACTTTATTTTCGTCCATAACTGAAGCGAATACATTTGGTCATGTCAAGAAATAATAACGAATACATCACGTTTCAAAGTCACATCATATTTACACAGTGATTTATCATTATAACAACCGTTAAAAGGAACACAACAATAAAAAATACAGAAAACCAAAAGAAGAATGAATGTCAGTTATATAAAACACGTAAACACAGTATTAAAAACTGCAAACCAAAAGACAATCAACAAGCTAGTCATCAATCCAACATTAGTTAAAAAATTCTTGAAGAGAATAGAAAGCGCTGCACAGCAAATAATTTTTTAGTTTCCTCTTAAAACATTAAAATTGTTACTGCTTTAATCACTCTTAGATATTTTTTCTGTATTTTAAATACAGTTCCAGAGTCCTTAAGCCCCCATCCCAAAAAATAATACCATATTCCAATACAGATTCAAATGTAGTAAAATATATATTTCTTAGTACAGGTCGGCTAACTGAGTCACATAAGGATTTGATCAAATAAAGAGCCTTGTTGAGCTTTTGGCATACGTATTGAGTGTGAGTTGACCAGCTTAGATTTTCAGTAATACAAATACCCAAAAATTTTACAGTCGATGAATAAATTATTTCCTTAGTATTTAAGCAAATGTGGTCTATAGAATGGAGTAGGTCTTCTTCCCTGAAATAATAATACTTTAGTCTTATCCATGTTTATTATGAGATGATTTTGATGGAACCAATTTTTTAATTGATTCCTAACATTTAGGATTCTTTCATTTAATGATAAAAGATTACTGTCGGTAAGTTGTATATGTGTATCATCAGCAAATAATACGACCTTAGCCTCATGAATAGCTAGGGGAAAATCATTTATGAACATAATAATATGGGTCCCAAAACAGAACCTTCAGGTATACCATGTTTCATGGCCTTGAGTGATGAAGTAAATGTCTTTAAGTTAGAGGTCTTTTGATCCACATGTTGAATTTCAACAAACTGAGTTCTGTCAGTGAGATATGAACTCATCCACACATGAATTATCCCTCTCAGCCCATATAGCTCCAGTTTCGCAAGCAGTAGATTATGATTAATAACATCTAAAGCCTTTGATAGATATAAAAATATGCCCAAGGCAAATCGTTTATTATTTAAAGCTTCCTGAATTTCATCGATAAAACATTTGGATTGCAGTAAAAGTAGATTTATTCTTTCTGAAGCTATTCTGAGCATCCAAGATCACGTTGAATTTATTTAAGAAACTCACAACTCTGTCATACATTAACATTTTAAGAATTTTAGAAAATACAGGCAGGATTGACTCTTCAATAACCACACATTGTTTCATGTCTTCGAGCATCTCACCTGCATCCGCCTGTTTTGCCAGGGGGAGTCTTCTCAGGGGTTGAAAAATTGGTTGGGCCCTCCCATATCTATACAATGATACACTCTTTCGGTCTGTCCATACTCATCACTGTCAATAGGAAAGATCTCTCCATACTCGGTGAGCTCTTTCAACTCTCAGCATTCAGTTTCATTGAAGTTTAGCTTGACTGCTGCAGTCACATCTTGTAACTCAGAGCATTGTCTCAGACCTGTGGCTGTTCCACACTGGCTGGGGTCACCAGCGTGACTGGCTTACAGTGTGCATGGGGGATCCTTTGATGAGCTTCTGGTTGCAGCAGGTAGCGTCAGGATCCACGTGGGTAGTTCCTGGTGGTCCCGGACCAGGGTCCTGGTTATGTAGAGCCTTTTGGGAGGGTGGACCTCTGGACTCTGTTCTACCAAGGGACCTCCCCAATCAAGCCATCACCAGTTGTTTGCAATGTGCAGGTTATCACCTGATCACTGGTCAGTACCAGGCTGGAAGGCTGGGGCCCTGCCCCAGGGCTCCATAGCAATACTACTACTTCTGCAAGACAGTGTTTGGCACCCTAGGTCCACAGATGCATCATATGCATGCAGTATGTCCAGACAAGAGAACTTGTTTGTAATATTAGTGACAAACACACAAATTTTGAGTGGGCACCACCCCAGGGCCAGTGTCAGGATAACTTCCTTCAAGATGGTGGTTGTCAAGAATAGAGATTGCTATATAACAAACTCTGATGTCCACACACGTAATACCAGATTTAATCATGACTTGCATCTTCCAGTGGTAAACTTAACGATATTTCAGAAAGGTGGATGGTATTCTGGTATCAAACTTTATAACCACCTCCCTCCAGAGCTTAAACAATTATCTTATGACATTCCTGGATTTAAAGTGGCGTTAAAGAAGTTTCTTATCACCAGTTCTTTTTATACTGTTGAAGAATACTACTGCTGGAAGAAAGATTGACACCTCATGTATATATTTTAATCATGTATGTAATTTTAAATGTTATTTTGATTTATGAATGTATTATGGTACAGTAGTTTTGTTGTATTTTGACGATGATGAATGTCTGATTATGTATGTATATTTATATGTTATATTGTATTATTGACTTGTTCTGTATCTGAGGCAGATGCCTCTATGGATTTTTTTTGGAACTGTAAATAAATGACACATGACAAAGATGGGGAGGGCTTCCCCAGATAACATCTGCAGTGTGTAACATTGGTTTGGCTGTCTTCCGGGACACTGGGTGGCAGTGTTGGGACTGGCCAATCATGTATGCCCTGGTGTCCACGTCACATGGCATGTTTCATCACTGACCCAGCCCTGTGTGAGCAGGCTAAGGTAGGCCTTTTCCATAATGACAATCAACATGTGATGGGGGCCCTTAAGGTACACACTGGCATTCACAATTTTCAGCCAGCCCTCATCTGATGGCTGGTTATCCCTCCTCTCTCCTTCTCTTTTGCTATTTGGTCACCAATCACACTTTATTGGCAGTCCCCACGTGTCCCTCAGTGGTCTTTCATCTAATTTCCCACACCAGTTATGTTTTCTGCCTCCCTTCCATAGGGCAGCTAACCTAGAAGTGGTCTGTTTCTCCACAGCTACAGCACGCTGACTGTCTTCTGTCTCTCACCCCAGTGGGGGAAATCAAATCCTCCAAAATGTTCTGGCACTCGTTCTGTGGGGTCTGGCATCTAGGAATATGGCCTGCAGTTTAAGGGCCTACCTGAGAGCCTCATTTCCAGCAGCATGTGGATTTTCATGGTGGGATTTCTAAGCTATCTGCAAACACTTTGCCTACTTCCCTACTTATGTAATTCTTGGGTAGTGTGGGGAAGGTGCAGTGGGCAAGCTCTTCAATGACTGTGGCAAATTCTTGCAAGGATTCCAACACTCTGGGTCCTTGCTTTTAGCCAACTGCAATATGCAGCAGCAAAGTGCTGGTCTCCAAAGTGGTCCTCCAGAGCCTCATGCTCTTTGTGGAGGTTGTTCCTTGTATTCTCTGTGTCCTTGTGAAAATCCTTCTTTGTGTATGTTATATCACCCTGGAGACTCCTGGTCCATGTATCAAAGGACGTCTTTACTGTCCATAAGTCCACCTGCATTTCCTCAGTGTTTTCAGTGAGTTCCTTGTTGAGGTCCTGCATCTTTTGGTTGACACATGACAGGACGTCTTCCAACTGATGTTTGACGACCTCTAACTCAGACCAGATGGAGTGTATTGCAGCCTCCATCTTCTTTTGATGTATGTCCAGCCCGGCTTTCATTTCTTCTTGAGTGGACATTATCTTGGCTTGGTGGTTATCCATCTGAGAGATTAGAGTACCTCAGAAAACCTCAAATTTCTCAGTATTGGCCTCTATCCTGGCTTCCATCTTTTATTGACTGTCATCTATCTTGGCATCCATTTTTTTGTTGTTAGCTTCCATCCTTTCTTTGTTATTCTGTATCGTGGCTTCCAGGCTTGCCATCATTTCTTCTTTCATTTCCTTTAGATTGTTGTCTTCCTTGGCTTGGCTGGTTCTCATTTGTGCTTGGTTGATATCTATCTCTTTCCATCATTTCTTGCATGGCTTTCAGGAGTTAACACTTGTTCAGTTTTTGTAGGCTGACCATACAATGATCCAATATAGTTTCCAACTGCTCCCACTTCTAAAACCAGTTGTCATGTAGTTGTGTGAATATAAACAGGGTTTGGATTGGTGAACAGATTTACTGACCACTCACTGGTTGTAACATTGTACCTACAAATGACTATAACATTATAGCTATTTCAACGTTTTACTAGAGCCCAGAGTCTAGTGTTCTCAGTCTTGTTACTAGACGTTTCCTGGTAAGGGCTCCACCAGCGGCTATTCCTCTGCCTCTGTCTCAAGTCCTCTCTTCACAGATTTCAGCAGAGATCTATTAAATGACTTTTTTCCTTGCAAATGCCTACACCCAATGAATACTTTCGAAATAATGTGCCATTAAAGTATCTTCAATAATGAAAAATTATCTACCTGCATACAGCATCAGTAAATTGCCTTATAATACTGATCAATTTTAAAAATTCAAATGTGCAAATGTTCCTTATTTGTTTATTAATTTTTATTATGTTTTAACCTATTTTTAACTCTCCCCCAACAAGTGGTAATTACTCTGCAGTCATATTTGGAAGGTGCATGGCTTCTGTGATTTTCTTCAGTTCCTCCAGGCAAATTCCAGGAGAGTACTGCAATTAGGCCATTACTGCTGCCTTCAAACTCTCTCCAACTCATTACTCATCTCTAACACTATCATTTGGCACTAGCTACTGACAGTGCTGTAAAATAACCTTCCCCCACTATCCTTCCTCACATGCTTCTTTCCTTTCTTCCCATTCCAAAACAGCCATTTTTGTCACTATTGATTCCAAATGGTTCACTTACTGCCTGGTCTTGATCCTCCCTCCCCTTTTCACATGCCAATTTCCCCTTCTCAGCTCACTCCTCCACTCTTCTGAAGACAGTGGCAACAGGTTCCTCTGAAACATTTCTACCTACTGAACTACACAGTGTCACATTCTAGAAATTTGTAATCTGAACAACCTCTACTGTGAGAACCTCAAATCTCGTGGAAAAATTAATGTTCAAAACAGTTCACATTGAGTCAAAAGAATGTCAGTGTCCTGTCATTAAAAGACCCAGTAAAATCATCTTTTAAACCTCTGACACATAGGGAAAATGTATGAGAGTCAATTTTAAAGTAAGAACCATTTTGTATAAACAAAAGAAAACTTTATTCATCCAAATAGTTTTAGTGTCACTACTAGATACAACATGTTTATTGTTCTATGTAGTCCCAATTGCGATTCAGGCATTTGTCCAGATGTTGCACAAGCTGGACTGTCCCCTCATCACAGAAATCACTGAATGCACCTCACAATTGGTGGGATTAGTGATTGACATGTTTTTTTTTTCATAAAACACTAACACAGCCACCAATTCACTCAATAGCTCAGCAAACATACGATGTCTTGGTTCTGTGTTGTTTTTGTAAACTAGGGGAGTTTTTGTTGTATATATAGTTGATATGTTCTTTTTTTTATTTGTTTTATATTATGAATGCCTTGACTTGTCACCCATTTTATACTGTGGATGAATTTGTTGTATATACTAGTCGGTAAGATTAATTGTTTTCTGGTTCTATTCTTATGTCTTGACTTAGTTCTTTGTACTGCTTATTTATCCAATATGACTTTTCCACATCCTAAAGTGTTGGATTTTATGGAAATAATAGATGAGTAATAAAAATGAAAAAAGAGCTTGTGAAACCTTTGAGTTCTATACCGGGGGAGTTTTGTTGTATATATGGCTGATATGTTCTTTTTTTTATTTTGTTTTATATTATGAATGCCTTGACTGTTCCTGTGGGAATTGAATGTTTGTTTTTTGATCCGTGACTCATTCTATATCCAATGGTTGTTTCCCAGCCTGTATTTGGATCTATTTTTGAATTTGAAATAATTTGAATTGAAAAACACTAGGGACCTGGCAGAGGGTCTGATGAGAGCTCTTGAGCTTCAACAACAGCCAGTCAATGACCTGCATGGGTAGAGTGCACAAATGGTTCTTATTTCAAAAATGCTCTATGTATGTTGCATTTTGTTCTGCCTCTGCAGACAATAAATCCAGCACTCTGTGGCAGTGCAGGGGGCTGTGAGTTATTTCACAATACTGCCAGTAGCTACACTATATAGTACAGAACCTAGTGGTGTAATTTTGGGCTTTCTCATAGAGTAAATGGCAGTACTTATGTGCACGCATTTATCAAAGAAAGCCTTCCTTATGGAAAATTAAATCTATTGCATTTGCAACATTTTGTACAGTGAATTTTGGAGCTCGTAGCTTCTCTTCAACAGGCAAGAAGTCACGTGGTGAGTGATCAAGCATTCTGTTTTGAACGCCCTTGGAATACACTCCAGTCTGTAAACAAAGACAACAGAGTCATAAATGTACTCAAGTATACAGTTTTGCGAATATCTGTGGCAATGTAGCAACACAGAATAACGACAGAATTATACAGACAATTCACCAGCACAAGAATGGATGATACATAAACTCGTGGGAACTGCCCACATTCAAGCAAGTGTAACAACGCAAGCGTTATTGCTTAGCAACAACAAGTAAACAACGATTGCTAAGCAATAACGCTTAATATGTCACTAAAGCTAAAATTTTTTGTATTAATTAGTTTCTTTAAAATATGCTTGGAAAACCAGTTACTAATTTATTATGGCAATGAATACGTTCTAATACACTGATCCAAGAGTTCCACTTGCTTCATTCACCCCTACTGGAAAATGAAGCCAAAGCTGTTTACTGGGAACAACACACCTCACAGTCTTTCAAAGTATGCTGAGACTGAAGAAAGCAGTCTTATGGGATGTGGCACCGTGTAGATCTTCGGTGAGCCGTGGCTGCAGCTACCTCCTGACGCTGGTTCCTTCATCACGGATTTCTCTGCCCTGAAGATGGAGGTGATACATTCCTCCAAAACGTCAGTTCACACAACATTTACATGGCACCAGATCCCAGAAGACAGCATTCTTCATGGTCACCACCATTAAAACCTCAATCTTACATATGCAAAAAATGTTTATGATTTTTAAATTGAAATCTCACCTTTAAGGTCTTACAGTAAATACGAATTGCCTAATTGTATGTGACTTATTAAGCTCTGAATTAACTCTTTGACTGGCGCAAAGGGTATTTAAATCCCACCCCTGTCCTGGCAGGCCCTTTAAACCTTATGTCGCTAAAATGCATGTAGTTACTTTTTCCTAAACAACTTCAACAAAAATTGGTTTTTAAAAACGAAATTTTTAGGAACTAATTAAAATACAATATTTTATGCAATAAATGCTTTTCCACACCTATTTATTAGTTTTTCTTCCTGTGATAAACATTGAAACATGAAAGTTTGCAGAGCCACACCACAGCCTGCACATGATACTTGTTCCTTTTCTAACCTTGTGCTTAGCACTTACGCGACACTTTCTCAAGGCACCATTCTTCTTATTGTTACTGTTAGGAACATGGACCATTTTGTGAATTTTCAAGCCACCCTCTAGACGATTTGCTGGCTCTTTCACTGGTGGTTTTTTCAAGGTCGAGGGCGGAGGCGTGACTGCACTCTAGTCTGACCCAATAGATTCGTCATCCACTTCATTCCTTGACTTTTCTCCCTCTCCACACTGTTTGTTTGGTTCAGTCATTTTTCTACACAGTCCAATATAAAATCTTTGAATCTGTAATTTCTCTTCTTGTATTTTTCGTTTGTTGTGTTCTTTTTGAATAGAATGAAACTATTCAACCGCAAAGACATGTTTTGTCCAAACCATGGGTGTGAAATATGGGCCTAGTGGACAAATATTCTTCAATTTCAGGGCGTTTGTCGATTCCTGTCATGAACACAATTCCTAAGTATGTCCAGATTTCATCTGATGTGACATAATTGTAATTGTGTTTTCGAGAGTGAGGAGCTAACTCATGTGTGTTGAAGTGCTGGTGAGCATAGCGATTGGTTTCAGTTGTGATGTGATTTACCAAGTCGTCATCCAGAAAAAATTTTAATCCATGAAAAGGGATGCATTTTATGTGTTATATCAATTTTGATCCCGAAACTATTAGCAAATGGAAATATTGGGGGTACAATGTCTCCGTACGTTCATGAGATGGGCGTGTCAGGCACCGCACTCGTGGTAGGTAAATGTTCATGATTACTGTCTTGTGGATCATTGTCTATCACTGTATTATTGTCACTATCAACTTCATCCAATTCAGGAATCATTATTTCATCGCCACTATCATCATCAGAAAAAATCTCGTTCACAACATTTTCCAGCTGGTCTGTAGGAACACGAAGACACTTGCTGCAAGAAGCCATGGTGAAACTGAATGAATGTGAAATATTTTCTGACCTTTACCTTCTCAGAGGGTTCTGACAGTAATATAGACCCCCACAAAGTTTACAAGGGTTCTTTACAAACATGCACAAAAACTATCATATATATGTCTTTGGTTGATGAGTGCCAAGAGAGCAAAGAAGGGACGAGATTGTCAAAGCGTTAAAACACGCCAACGCCAGGGAACGGCTGGCATCGTCCGGGTGTTAAAACACACCCGCGCCAGTCAAAGAGTTAATCAGCTTCCTGAAAACTGATAATGTTCAAATTTATTTATTCCATATCTTAAAAGTCAAACATGAGGGCTCTACAAAATTCTAAGGTGAAAGAAACATAAGTGCTACAATTTACAATTCTTGAAGCTTCTTTTGAAAATATGAATTTCTATACAGTAACTGTTCTACAAAACTAAATAATCTGACAAAAATGATAAGTGTTTTTGGTCTGATAACAGCTATGAACCATTACAATATGGATATTTGGCATGGCAGAAAATTGTAAGCATGTAAAAACTTTTGTGTAGAAAATTTTCGTGGCTTGATAAGTCCCAAGATAGCAATGGAACAAACTTTGGTGGTTATGTTTAAAAAAATTACATGAACAAGAATATACTATCTCACATCCTGCTGAATCAATTTGTATTCGCTTCCTCATTTGAACACAGGCGTCAGGCAAGGATCATTCTGTATATTTTAAATTAGGCAATTAGACCAACAGCCAGAACCAACCTGCCCATAAAATGAGATGCACTGGCATTAAAATTAACAATTAATAAAAACAAGATAATGACAAATTTGGCTCAAGTGACAATACTTCTGAGTTATATTGCAGAGGTGCCGCATTAAAATTTTGGTCAGGAATGCCTGAGGTTCCTCGTGAGTTCGTCAGTCCCTCCAAGCAAATTCTGGGACAGTATCTAAAATTAGGTCATAACTTCTTCGCTCAACATCGTTTCCATTTCACTATTCGCTACCATCCAATCATTTGCCTCTACACAATCTGAGTTACTCACAGCATCACTAAATAAACTACAAATAAATAAACAAATAGAAATGAGACAACATAGTTTACATTCTAGATTCTGAATTTAAAACAAAGTTGTTCCACCACTTGGGCAGAACAGAAAACATTCTGCCACTTCAAAATGTTACTTTCACATATCCAAGGAAATCTAACACATTCCTCACAGACAGAGGATTTGCATTTTTTATTGTAGAAATACCACCAGTAGTTATTAAATTTGGGATGTTCACATTTCTTGCTGTTTAATGGCAGATTCAATGTCAATGATTGATACACACCATAATCCAGTCACTGTGATGAACCTACCACTGTCACAAACTTTGAGGAAATGACAACCAGTAGCACACTGCTAAGAAAGATGGCTCACCTGAACCAGAATGCTTGAGCAAGATTCTGCACTATAGTCCCAGACTGAGGTATCAGACACAAGTAATTCTTCAACACTTCTTTCTAGATTCGCGATCCTTTTGCTTTCTTGCACATTTCTCCTTGACAAATAACGGTCATATAAATTTGCACCAAACACATCGGTATAAATGTTATCTCTGTAAACAGAAAACAATCACTTTCATTGCAACATGCTCTGTTTGTTGTTTGTTAATTTTACGATGTATCAACTGCTGGGGTTATGTACCAGAAAACATAATAGTGTATATAAGAACACCGCAAATGAGAAGTTGGAGAGGTGTGGGGAGGAATTAGGACCTCTAGTATATACAAAATTATAATTTTGCCTGTGGTTCTCTATGGGTGTGAAACTTGGTCTCTGACATTAAGAGAGGGACATAGATTGAGGGTGTTTGAGAGCAGGGTGTCAAGGAGAATATTTAGACTGAAGAGAGATGAAGTGACAGGAGGCTGGAAAAAACTGCATAATGAGGAGCTTCATAACTTGTACTCTTCTCCAAGTATAATTAGAATTCTCATTTCATGCATCCTGTTGTGTTATAAATACAGGGTTATTCAAAAAGAATGAACCGATTTTATATCGCAATATTTTATTAAAGGAAAGCAATACAAAACTCCAGCTAAGTCACAAGTATTCTACTCCTGCCTTACAAGTGTTCAATGTGGCTACCACCTGCAGCACTGGCAACATCAATGTGATAAGAGAATTCTTCCCAGGTACATATCAGCATATCACGATGCACTAAGTTAATCACTGTTGTTATTCGATGTTTAAGGTCATCGAGGTTAGTGGGTAGTGGTGGAACATAAACGTGATCTTTCACATATCCCCACAAGAAGAAATCACACACAGAGAGGTCTGGGGATCTCGCAGGCCAAGCACAAAGAGCAAGGTCTTGGGCCCCCTTCCGACCAATCCATCGCTGGGGCACCTTTTCATTTAAAAAAGCTTGGACCATCAGGTGCCAATGGGGCAGTGCTCCATCTCGTTGAAAAATGAAGTCATGCAAATCTGCTTGCAGTGACATGAGTGCTAGTTTTGGAGCATATCAAGATAGGTTTGTCCTGTAACAGTGTTTCCTTCAAAGAAAAAGGGACCATAAACCTTGTCCTGAGACACAGCACAGAAGACATTCACCTTAGGGGAATCTCTTTCATGCTCAACTGTTTCATGTGGGTGTTCTGTTCACCAAATACACACATTGTGACAACTGACTGTGCCGCTCAAGTGAAAAGTCGCTTCATCACTAAAAATTAAACGTGAAATGAAGGTTTCATCTTCCATCATCTCCAACATCGAATAACACAAAATTCCATCCGCTTCCTTTTGTCGTCATTGGTAAGTGCCTGAACGAGCTGCAGTCTGTATGGTTTCAAATGTAGACACACTGTTAGCACACACCAGACAGTGGATTGAGGGATCGCAAGCTCACGGCTAGCTCGATTTGTTAACTTCCGCGGGCTCCTCTCAAATGTAGCACAGATTCTCGCCACTTGTTCCTCCGAGACTCGTGGTCGTCCTGGACTTTTTCCTTTACACAGACACCCACTCTCTTGAAACTGTCGAAACCACCACCGAATGTTCTTAGGACAGGGTGGATTAATGCCGAATGGCCTTTGAAAAGCATGCTGCACTGTGACAACCAAATTTGTTTTCGCGAACACGAGAACGCAGAACGCCTTTTGCTGAGGACTCACCATTCCGAGGGTAAACGAACAACTGAACGCTGCCGGAAGAATGACGCGACTTCAGCGCCCCTGTGGCAGCCATTCACAACTTAGATAACTCCTCTTTCAAATGGTCACTGACTCATTTCATGACGATGCTTGAGAACTGAAGCAATGCGTCATGAAATCGGTTCAATCTTTTTGAATAACCCTGTATACAATTTCTTTATTAGAACCATCATAACACAACTATATTAAGGTCAGTGCCAAGTTTGGCTCTGCTACATGTTTCAGCTATTAAGAGCCATCATCAGGCAAATACATGTCTCACATATATAAACCACTGAACTGCAGTACTAGTAAAACTGGATACAATAATATTAATTATATTAAAATACTTGGCATAAAAATACAATAAATTAGACTATATAAAACAAAAGTTATAGTATAAAACGAGAATAAAATTCTTCGAGTGATGCTTTACGTCATCGAGTCAGTTGTTGGTTTTTGTGATTTTGTTGTGTTCCCACAAACAAACTGGAGTATTCTATATTTTATGTATATATAATAAACTGTTTTGGAGGCTCGTGATGTAGATGGAGTAATATTAATGTTAATCTGAAAATGATATGAAAGTTTTGTTATAATTTTGTTATAATTAACAATTACACCTAAATGATAATTTTACAACAATGTTTAACCCTATATATGATGTAATCATTGATACATACAAAACATAATATACAGTCATACCCCCCTCCCCCTTTTCCACCACTTCCTCATACACCTTATCTCTACCTACTCCCTCCCTTGCATTGACTTTTATCATACATCACCAAATCAGTCGTTTACATTCCCTACAGAATGGACAGTACTTTGTAAGATGAGGCACTGACTAAATAGTCAGTAAACAATACACTATATCTTCAAGACAAAAATCAATTGTTAATTATAACAAAATTTAATATTGTTACTTTCATATCATTTTCAGATTAACATTAATATTACTCCATCTACATCATAAGCCTCCAAAACAGTTTATTATATATACACAAAATACAGAATACTCAAATTTGTCCATGGGAACACAACAAAATCACAAAAACCAACGACTGACTCGATGATGTAAAGCATCACTCGAAAAATTTTATTCTCGTTTTTTTTTTGTTTTATATAGTCTAATTTATTGTACTTTATGCCAAGCATTTTAATATAATTAATATTACTGTATCCAATTTTACTAGTACTGCAGTTCAGTGGTGTATATATGTTGGACGTGTATTTGCCTGATGATGGCTCTTAATAGCCGAAACATGTAGCAGAGCCAAACATGGCACTGACCTTAATATAGCTGTGTTGTGACGGTTTTAACCTTTAACATCCGAATGGCACATATATAGGTCGCAAGCAGCAACTGGAGTTGGCCGAATGACCTGTATATATGCCGCAGGACACATGCTCTCTTTGGGAGTTGGGCAGTTTGACCTTGGGTTGGAAACCAAAACAAACCTACGTGAGGTCATATCAGTAGTTTATTCCTTAGCTCTGAACAATGAAATTGTTTATCACAGTACTGGTTTCAATACTATTTACGTTTAGATATGACTGTTTATGACCTGGTCACCAAAATATAGCCCAGCTTTGTTTCAAGAACTTATGAGGAAATATTCATCGGTGCTTGCATATGAGCACTTGCAGAGCCTTCAAGGAAGTCTGATGCATTCAAGGATTTTATTTCAGTAGCGAATTATCAGTCAGGAAGTCAGTGTCGGATTGTCTAATATTTCTTTATCAGTTAGAAAGTCAGTGTCAGACTGTCATATATTTCTTTGTATATTATTTTATTTTGCGTCTTGGAAGAGGTATAAACCCATTGAGCCAGTATTACTTTGTGAGTAAAAGGCATCTTCGCCACTGCGACTTTCAGTATGCGTCGGACTGGCACTCTTTTCGACTAGTATTATAATTACTTCGCATCACTATTTTGCGAATATTACCAACAGGTGAGAATGTCACTTTGTCAATCAACATAATTTATTCGATTTTGCTAGAAACCCCCCTCCCCAAAGATGATTCTTCAATCGCACAAGCCGAATATCACGGTCAGTGGCGTTTCTCGGGGGGAGGCCAAAGTTATCAGGGGGCCCAACTGAGTTGACTGGAGGTGAAACATTCACAACACTGGCCAACCAAAGGGAAACAAAGACGTTGTCGTGTTTCGCTAAATAAGAAAAGCAGGAGCATGCTCTTCTATTGTAAAAAGTGTGATTTTGCTCTGTGTGGACTGCTTCGAGAAGTGCCATGCGTGTCAGTGTGACTATCATAGTGAAGTGACTGTGAAGTGACGTAGTTCAAACTCACATACAGTAATATTATTGTATATAGAGCGATTATATTTACAATATCACCAAGTCTCAAAGCTGAATATGACAAGGCGAATATCACGGTCAGTGGCATTTCTCGGGGGAGGCCAAGGTTACCTGGGGCCCAACTGAGTCGACTGGGGGTGAAACATTCACAACACTGGCCAACCAAAGGGGAAAAAGACGTATTTGTTCTGAAAATAAGAAGTGCAGAAGCACGCTCTACTACTGTAAAAAGTGAGAGGTTGCACTATGTGAGTTCGGCTGCTTCGAGACGTGCGTTGCGCTATGCGTGTTGGGCTGCTTTGAGAAGTAGCACACACGCATCAGAGTGAGAGTTATCGTAAACTGTGAAGTGACGCAGTTCAAACTCGCGTACAGGCTGAACAAAATATTATTGTATATAATGTGATTATATTTACAATATCACCATGATTCAAGGTTGAAGAAAAAACAACGGGTAAGTCCTTTGGAATTTCATAACATATATAATAAAGATTATATTTTGCAATTCATGACAAAATAATCACAGTTAATTTTGTTTTATAAAAATTGCTCTTCTGTGTACATGTAGAAAATGTTATTGTCTTTCAGGTTGTTTTTACTTTTTATTTCTATGTTGCATAGAACGGAAAATATGGATTTTTTCCTGACGGTTTGCAATGTTAATTAATTAGGGTGATTTAAATATCGTCCGCAGAGGGATCCCGGCAATTTAAAAGTCCGTACATTGAAGGTTAATAAAGAAATTGTATAATTAGAATGATCAAGTCAAGGAGGATGAAGTTGGCAGGGCATGTAGCATGAATGGGGGAGACGAGGAATGCATATAGGATATTGGTGGGAAACCCAGAAGGAAAGAGACCACTGGGAAGACAAAGGCACAGGTAGATGGAAAATATTAAAATGGATCTTAAAAGAGATAGGAGTGGATTGTATGCATTGGATTGATCTGGCTCAGGATAGGGACCAGTGGAGGGCTTTTGTGAACATGGTAATGAACCTTCAGGTTCCATAAAATGCTGGGAAATTCTTGAGTAACTGCAGAATTGGCGGATCCTCCAGATGGGCTCAGCTCCATGAGTGAGTGAGTAAGTAAGATGTCACCTAAGAATTTCTGTGTAACTCACAAGGTCATGTTGAAGGGGAAATAAACTTTAAATAAGAACACAATGAAACAACAGAAACAGATATTTCTAAAACATGAAAACCAACAATATTTCAGCACAATACTAGTAGGAAACTGAGATGGATAGTGGGAAACTTTCAGACCATCTGAGGTAAGTACCGTCACCTGGTCCATGCCTCCCTGTTGACCTTACTCCCTTCCTCTATCAGTCACCTGGTCCATGCTTTCCTGTTGACCTTGCTCCCTTCCTCTCTCACATGGTCCATGCTTTCCCATTGACCTTGCTCCTGTCCTCTCTCACTCTAACCCAAAGTTTCCATTTGCTGTCAGCTCTGATGTGTGCGCCCACAATGAACGATACAAGCAAAAGAAAACGGACATTAGATTTGGCACATGGAATGCAAGAGTCTCTATAGGGCAGGTTTACTGACACAGGTGCAAGAACAATTGCAAAGTATAAGTTGGATTTAGTATATGAGGACATACAGGGCAAGAGCAGCACTGGACCAGAAGGCAATTATACGTGTACATTTTTTACAAAAATGTGTATGGAAATCATGAATTGGGACATGATTTTCTGTACATAAGAAAATCATATCAGCAGTCAAGAGGGCAGAGTTTGTTAGTGATAGCATGTCATACATAATGCTAAGAGGTCACTGATGTGATATCATTCTGAATTTTCATATCCTAACAGAGGATAAAACTGATGATATAAAGGACAGCTTCTATGAGGAACTAGAATGCATATACAATAAATTGCCTAAGTACAACATGAAAATTCTGCTAAGAGATTTCAGTGCCAAGTAGTTAGATAAGATATTTCTAAACCAACACCTGGGAACAAGAGCTTACCAAAATTTGTAACGATAATGCAGTTGTAGTAGTAAATTTTGCCACACCCAAAAATCTAACTGTCAAGAGTACAATGTTCCCACATCGCAACTTTCATACATTCACTTGTACATTTGGCAAAAAGGTACACTATCAGATTGATCATATCTTGATAGTGTACTTAATGTTCAGTCTTTCAGGGGAGCAGACTGTGATACCAATCACTGTCTGGTTGCTGGAAAAGTTAAGAAGTGACTGGCAGAAATAAATGAGCAACATGAAGTTTAATATGGAGATTCAGTCTCAGGCAGGGCAAGTAACATGAATGGGGGAGAAGGAGAAAGCATACAGGGTATTGGCATGAAAGCCAGGAGGAAGGCAACCACTAGCAAGACCTAGACATAGGTGGAAGGATAAAATTAAAATGGATCTTACAGAAACAGGATGCAGTATTATGGACTGGATTGATTTGCCTCAGGTTAGGGACCCATGGAAGACTCTTGTGAACTTGGTAACGAACCTTTGGGTTCCATGAAAGGTTGGGAATTTCTTTGGTAAGTGACTGGTGGATTCTCAAGACGGACTCAGATCCTTGAAGTCAGTCAGTCTGCAGTGAATTAGTTGTCTGTGATTTGGACTTGAGTTCAGCAACCTTAGGAGCCACTTGAGGCAACAGTCAAGGTACATGTTTAGAGCCTGGACAGTGAGTGCTGGTTTAATCACATTTGATTGGTGTATTTTAAATCTGGTTCCAATTTTACGCTTTCATCCACTCCAGAGTTTCCACTTGCTCATTTCTATTAACTGATCAGCTTCCTCTGACTCTATCCACATATATTCTACTTGTGCTTCCCTCCAAATATATTATGGCATGCAGACCCATCGTTAGGCAATGGCCAGTAAACAACTATCAAACAGCTTCGCAAACAAGCATGTTTCAACGGCAAAAAGAAACACAACAATAACGGAAGAGCGGTTTTCTACACGATCCATGCCAAGGTTCAGTCATTTTGAGCTACTGCTGTTAGAAGTTGGTACCTGAGGCCAGAGACAGTTTGGAAACCCAGAGGAAGTGTAACATCCACCAATGAAAGCCGCTACCAAGCAATGGCAGTGGAGGTGTGACAGTGGGCATGTGCATGTGTGTGTGTGTGTGTGTGTGTGTGTGTGTGTGTGTGGGTAACAGTGAACTGTTAAAGTGTAGTCATGTGCTGTATCAAAGTGTACAATAAATCAAGTCATCAAGCCAAAACATGCCTACAGTCACATTCTATCATGTGATAATATTTTCTACAGACTTCAGCCCATGTTATTTTGTTGGGTGCATAAGCAAAAACTGCACTAGAACCAGTATTTACAGTTTTAACTATTGGGGCATCATGTGTATTTACAGGGCATTGTCTGCATGAGTATTTCATATTTTCTTTTTAACAGATAACCACCATGTCTCATTACAATTGTGTCTATTGTTTCCACTCATATTAATTCATGTTAAATAGTCATAATCGGTGGAAGGGAAGTGCATATGAATAGGAAGCGATTTCTCACCTAACACCCCATCCAAATTTCACTTTTGCACTGACCCATATAAATCTGTCGTTACCAGGAGATGAAGACAATACTTAATAGTGCTATGTCAGCTGACAACTGCAGGCAAAAGATCATTTTAATGTAATTAAATATTAAATGTCTCTATTATAAAAAAGTTCAGTTTGCAGCTTTCTAACACTGTTACATCTCTCACATATTACTGTGACATGTTGCGAAATGGAGAACCCCCCCCCCAGCAGTGACGTGGCAGGTGAGTCAGCGCTCTGTCCTCCGCTCGGTGACGTAACACACGACGTAGCTGTGACACGGGTAACAGTCGTAACGCCAACAGCGGTACCGATTGCGTAACAGGCAAGCGCTGCGACTATATAAGTGAACCACACTGCCTACGGAGTTGAGTTGAAATGTGGCCGTCGCTGAGTGCAGTTGAAGTCAGTTCTCAAGCCAGCAGCCTATGAGTTGAGTTGGAATCTAACAGCAGTCGCGGAAAGAAGAACTACTACAGTGCACATTTGAAGTATGGACATTCATAATACACAATTTTGTGCTTATGGAAATTTGATATACATATAAATATTTTAAACACAAAATGCAAAACACCACCAAATTCAGCTGAAACAATTTTTTTAAATAAATAACTACTTACAAAGAAATGTAGATCACATATAATACACTCATTAGTGATGTAATAAAATATGTGGCTGACCACTAGCTAGTCTGCACACATGTCAATGACATACAGAGATGGCTGACAGTGTGGCTGCTATTCCAATCATATTTCATATTTTGTACTGTATTATCCTTATCTAAGTAGTACAGAAAGATACCATTAAGTTCAATTGAAAGCATGGAAAGAAATTACATTTGCATTCTTAGTCTGTTATCTCACAGCGACAAAAGGGCGAGGGGGGGGGGGGGAGAGAGAAGATTTTTATACTTAAACTGTGGGCTGAACATTTCTCCATAGGAATGAACCTCAGCTTACAATGTGAAGTCAATGGAAAAATAAGGCTCACATTATGGAGCTTCAAAATACAAACTCATTTTCAGGAACACAGCCCTTGCATCTGGCAGAAGCATGCTGAATTACTTAACCTTTTCACTCAGTATGACAAAACGTTCTATCACAGTCCAGTGATAACATAATGGGTATGACACATCATTCCATAATCTGATTTCAATTGTGTATGGCAGGCTAGGGAGAGCTGACACTTTACCACTGTAAGACTTCAAATTTTGTTGTACAGATGGCAGAATTATGCAAGATACACAGTACAATATTGTCGATCAAACAACGATTGAATCAGGTCGGTTGGAGAACGCTAGTGAGGTTAAGTGTTATTACGTTCGTTTTTTGTGAAGAAAGTGCGGAGTTTACTCTAATATGGTGGTGTTAGACAACAGTTGTAAGATTCCGTATATTGCAGAATTAGTGTTGGTTTCCTTATCGCGAGTTACGAGTACGTATAGTGCGGGGTTCGAGCAAAAACACAACGGCCGGAAGCACACGTGCTTCCGACCGGGGACTCTCACAATATAAAATGAGTGGCCTAGAAATGGAAGCAGATACAATGGAAGAGGTAGGAATACACGACGAAGCAGGGGAAGAAGTGGTGATGGAGGATGTGGATTATGCAGAGATAAACAATAAGACGGTTACACAAAAGAAGAGGGTGGCAGGAAAAACAGGACCTGAACTGTCGTCAGAAGAGGAACTGATGGCACAATTTAGCACCGTTAGAAGCCGTAAAAAACCAAGGAAACTGGTAACTGATGTCGTAAAGAAGAGCACAAATAGCCATCAGAAGTCCAAAGAGATACAGAATCAGAATGAAATCCAGGAAAGGGCTGAAGAAGGAAGAACGGAAACGGTAGAATCCGGAGCACGAGACCTCGGAAATGAAGATACAAACTTTGGAAAAGAAGAGCTAGGAGAAGGTTTCAAGAGCAATAGAAATGGGCAATTCAACGACTTACGTTTTAATACGTATGATAAAGGGCCGTATAGCATTCACATAAAGGCCAAGAAGCCTGACTCCCCAACCAAGGATAGGGAAAAGGTGAAGAAGTGGGGACAATTTGACATCTTCAATGTCATGTCCAAACACAAGATCAGGTTCCAATGTATTAAACAGTACGCTCGATTTATTTGGGAAGTGACCTTCTTAGGAAGACTAGAAGCAAATAAAGTGTTGGACAGCCCCATACTCCAAAGCGAAGGACTAACCGCATACATACCGAGATATATGGTTGCCAAAAAGGGTGTCATTAAAGATGTACCTTTGGACATGGATTTAGAAAATTTGAGGCGACAGATTAATTTGGACAATCAGAACAAACATCCCGCACCTTTCTATATAATGGACGCAGTTAGACTTAAGATGAGAACCAAAGAGATAAATGTAGAAACTAAGGTAGAAAGATGGGTATGGAAAGAGTCGAGAGCAGTATGTTTGACGTTTAGAACCAAAGAAATGCCCCCCTACGTGTATTTCTGCAGTATGAAGGTTGAAGTCGCCACGTTTGTCGCTGCAGTACGACAGTGCTATAACTGCGGGAAATTCAACCACATAAGTAAATTTTGTAAGAAGGAAAAACAATGCTTCTCATGTGGAGAAGCAACACACGAAGGGACTTGTATTACAAAATGCATGAATTGCAACGGGGACCACAGAGCAAACAGCGAGCGGTGCCCCGTTATTAAAACACAGAAAGAAATTAACCAAATCATGGCACATAGAAATGTTGGATTTTTCGAAGCACGAAAAATTGTAGAAAAGTGGTCGAGCCCTGCATTCCCAGTAGGAGCTGGAAGCCACCGAGGGTATGCTGAACTAAATTTGAGGAACTTCCCGGTTCTCAAAACTCCGAGCAGACGAAAGGAATGGGATATATTTGAATCAAGAGAATACAACAAGGTCCCGAACCAAACGATCGGATGGAATCAGGAGAGAAGACAATGGAAGATGAACACGGACAACAGCAGAACTCAAATTACTGACCCTGGTTTAAACAAGAATGAGCAAAGGAACAGCTCTAAAGGCCAGAATGCGATAGAGAAATCGTTAGACGAGTTGGAGTCCATAGAGATGGAGGACGATGTCAAAAATGTGTTGGTTACAATAATCAATCTAGTGATAAACTCGGGGGATTCAAAAGCTATGGTCAAACACTTGTGGAAAGCCATTGAGCTACACGAACATCTCAATGGAAGGCAAAGGGTACCAACCAATTAAGATAGTTCAGTGGAATTGTAGGAGCCTAAGAAGCAAGCTTCCCGAATTACAACAGAGGAGCCGAAACTTAGATGTTATAATGCTATCAGAGACCTGGCTTGGTGAAACACAAAGGGTACACCTAAATGGGTTTGATGTGGTGAGGAAAGAAAGGTACGACAGAGCCGGCGGCGGAGTGGCCATTTTTATAAGTAACAAACTAAAATACTCACGTAAGAACGGTTTATACGATGGAGACGGCAAAATTGAAGCGTGTGCAATTGAACTGCACACGGGTCAAGATCGAATTTTAATTGTGTCATGTTACAAGCAGCCACACATGAAAATCGAGCCAAGAGCATGGGAAAAATTTTTCACACAATTCAAAGGAAAATTCCTGATTGGAGGAGACTTTAACGGCCACCATCACACGTGGGGTAATTCAAAGAATTGTACAACAGGCAACAACCTGTATCACAACATCACTGAATTGGAAACAAACATCACGCTGCTTAATGACGGCTCCCCGACATATATCTCCGATGCCACAGGTTCCAATGCCGCCCTCGATCTAACTTTTGTGGACCCAGGATCAGCACTAGTATACACCTGGAAGGTTGGAACAGACCCATGGAATAGCGACCATTATCCAATTTTCATTGAGTATAACGGCAAAATAGAGCCAAAGGAGTGCAGCAAGAAGGCTTCAAGATTGCACAATAAACACACAGATTGGAATGTCTTCATGGATAAAGTTATAGAAAAAATCAGGGAAGTTAAGACCCATGATGGATGGAACAGAGAGAGGGATGTAAAGGAAAGGTATGACCATTTAATCCAGATAATTAAAGGAAAGGTAGCAGATACCACCCCCAAAAGGAAAAGCCAAAATAACTTCGGAAACGGAGGACATGGAACAACTGGAAACAGAGAAAAACAACCAGCATGTATATGGTGGAACAATGAATGCGACAAGGTTACCAGAATTAGGAAAGCCAAACTGCTGAAATGGAAATACTGCAAAACCGAAGAGACATTTATGGAATACAAAAAGGCAGCGGTTATTGCAAAAAATAGATTGAGAGAAATCAAACAAGATTACTGGAAAAACTTCTGCGATGGATTAAATCAATTCACAAACCCATCGTATATCTGGGATAGAATGAAAAGATTAAAATACAGATTTAACAAGACAGATCGGGAACGAGAATGCAAAGAAGAACTAATTAATTCTGCCATAACGACCTTTGGAAAGCTATGCTCCGGGGTGGATGAACCCAATCAAGCACCGGCATTCGATTACGAAAATCAGGATTCATTCCTCGACTCAGAATACACAATCCAAGAACTCCTCTACTCAATTAAAAACCTCAAAGTCCGATCCTGCCTGGGTCGGGATGGAATAGATTATGCCATAATACGCAATTTACCAAAGGAAGCCTTAGAAATCCTGCTAGAAATTTATAACGACATTTTAAGAGCAAGAGTGTTCCCAGATGATTGGAAAAAATATAGAGTATTCTTTATCCCTAAACCAGATAAGACTAGTGTAAGACCCATATCGTTGGCGTCATGCGTGTGCAAGGTGCTAGAAAGGATGATAAACATGCGCATATCTTGGTGGCTAGAGAAGAATATGAAGTTCTCAGAATCACAATATGGATTTCGGCGAAACAAGGGTTGCACAGACAACCTAGCTATATTAACAACTGAAATAATAAAAGCGTTTGAAGAACGGAACACAGTATCGGCCGTATTCTTAGACATTAAAAGCGCATATGACAACGTCCACTGCGGCACTTTGATGGATAGACTCAAAGCCGTTGGCTTTTCGGGAAACCTGATAGCTTTTATATTTAACCTGGTCTCCGCAAGGGAATTAGAGGCAAACTACGGGGGGGTAGAGCTCAAAGACTGGACATACAAAGGCTTACCCCAAGGTAGCGTACTGAGTCCAACCTTATATTCACTTTATATGGCTGGACTGAAATCCAAAATCAACCAGAACTGCAAAATCCTGGAATACGCAGATGATGTTGCAATTTATTCAGTTCACAGATGTAGCAGAATTGGTGTGGCAGAAGTTGAAAAGAGCATACAAAGCATTGAACTCTATCTAAAGGAAAGTGGCTTGGAAATAGCACCAAAAAAATGTCAACTGTGTATCTTCGATAAAAAAGGTACAACAGAAGGAGAATGGGAGATTAAGGTACAAGGGGAAAAGGTTTCCTCAGTCAAATCAATAAAATTTTTAGGTCTGCACCTAAAATCCAACTTAGACTGGGAGGACGAAATAAACGCAATAGTCAGGAAGTGCGAAAACCCGATGAAAATCATGAACTGTGTGAAGCACACCTGGTGGGGAGCGGATCCTGTAATTTTAATTAGACTCTACAAGGCACTGATAAGGTCGAGGATGGAATATGGAGCATTTTTATTTCATAAACTTAAGAAGAAACAAGCTCAGAAGCTTGAGAAGATACAATATAGGGCTATTCGTGGAGCGCTGGGTTACAGGAGTAGCACCCCGACCAATGTAATGCTAGCTGAGGCCAAAGAAGTCCCAATCTTTAGTAGATTTAAACAGTTGGGAAAGAACTACGTGTCCAGGTGTTATACATCAACCAATCATCCAATGATCCAGCTGCTGGAAGAATTATCAGCTCTACACGATAACCCAGGGAGAGGAGAAAATGAACTACCAGTCATTAGCAAATGTTACAAAGAGGTATCCCCTCTTGGGCATTTAATCCAATCAGGGAACTGTCCCAAGGCCTACGACTACACGTACGAAAGTCTCTTCTACGAGGCTAGAGTATCGTTCGATGAGGGAAGACAAATAAAGGAAACAGAAGATCATAACAAGGAATTTTACAAGATATTCCAAGAAAGAATTAGGACCAGCAAAAGTTTCGCCACGGACGGCTCAAAAATGGTGGACAAGCCTTTTGTAGGATTGGCACTGATAGATATAAACGATGGTCGTCGAATGAAATTCAGAATATCCAAGATAGCGTCCATATTCACTGCAGAAGCATTAGCAATTGCCGAAACACTAGAAATCATCGAAAAAACAGAATCCGGGCAAAACTTCACGATTTTCTCGGACTCGGCAAGCGTGTTACAAAGCATTGGTAACCCCACTAAAATAAGCAACGCATCGCACATCATCCACATGCTAAAGGATAAAACAGAGAGACTCGAATCACGAGGGAAAAAAATCCAATTCTACTGGATCCCGGGGCACTGTGGAGTCGAAATTAATGAGAGGGTCGACTCGCAGGCAAAGCTAGCAATTAAAGAAGGCAGAGATAGTCAACTACTACTACCCGTGGCTGATCTTAAAACCGAGTGGAAAATGAAAGGGAAAGAAGAACTCCACAGCTTCTGTCAAAACACCAAACAAGAAAGGGGAGAACGCTACTTTGAAAGGTACTATAGGAAAGGCTCTACTCCGTGGTTTAGTCAGATAAAAATGAACCGCCGTGCCTTCGTGTCAATAAACCGTATGCGAGCAGGACATACCAGTCTTAAAGGAAGTCTAAACAGATTTAACATTGTGCCCACGGCCGAATGTGAATGTGGTGACGGGTTGCAAACGGAGGAACATATTTTCTGGGATTGCAAACAGTGTGACGACCAAAGGGCAATAATGATGGGCATCCTCTCTGAGAACAGTAAAAAGCACTACCCAAAATCAGTCACAGAGCTCTTGAGGCTAGAAGAAAAGAGATTTCTGCAAGGCGTCTGCTACTTCATAAACAACATTCCCATATATATTTAAAACGGATACGTAAGGAAAGAACAAGAGGAAATGGCACGGACCACTCACAACATTCTCAAATTTACGCTAAGATGTGAATTAACCGCGGGCTCACCGCTACTACAGAAAGAGAAGTATTTAGAATGTGCTACAGAAGGCCGGATGGGCATTGCCTAGGCCACTTTTGTATCCTAGTTTTTTACCCAATTAAAAAAAAAAAATACAATATTGTCATCTATCCAATTCTTACCCATCGTATGTGATTGGGTGGCAGGTTGGGATTGCTGAGTTTTGTGAAATGCCACCTAGTAGTCTGAAGCGCAATCATGTATATAAGGGTTTTTATTTGCACTTCTGTAGATCAAAATCTCAGAAATGTGAAGCACATCAAATATAATATTAGTTGTAATGAAAAGTCTTTAAATATTAAACTAACCAGGGTGGCTTACACCAAAGCAGATAAAACTCCCTAGGCAAGTGGCTAATAAAATACTTAAAAGTACATAAATGTGAAGGTAGTGTTACTCTATTCTGCACGCTACTTGAAACCAAATCTTTCCTTCTTCTCAAATGCAAAGAAAACATACTCACCCAATAGCATATAACCTTTTCATGCAGTGTTCAATTCCAATATTTTTAGCATGCCTAACAACCATATGATGTGCATGATGATATGTTATCTCACTCGGCTTCCCAATCAAAGCAGTGTATATTAAATTGTGTCCCGTTATCTTCTTGTACAAATTTTCAAGGCAGAGCAGGAAAGCACCATGGCCAAACCTTTAAATAAAATTGTTAAAATAGTAAGAAAATATTGCTGGAACTTATTAACAGAGAGATATCCAGAAAGTGTGGAACGATATTTACAAGGATGTCAGAAATGTTAGGTTAGGTTTTCTTGCGACTGGCTGCACTACTGAAAGTGCTCACAACTGTAAGCATGGAATATCCCTATTGTTGCAGCGGCTTATTTGACCATCATCCAGTTGTCTTTCACCACTGGTGGCATCTACATGCCACTCGACATATGCAACAACAAAAAAAAAGTATACGCATACAGTATTTCAAGTTTTGTGGACTGATGGTGTTAAGAGGTGTGGAGATTCACTGAATACTATCAGCTGAGTATGGGGAGAGGATTTTACCAAGGAAAAGAATGTATGCATGGCTGAACTGATGAAGGATATTAGAGTACCCATCCATACTGACTAATGAAGGAAACACTGAGCAAATCCATGCACCAATTCTGAACAACAGTAGGGTGACTGTCAACCAAATGACAAACCAAGTGTGGATCAGTCATGGTTCTGCCTATGAAATCATCTGCCACAAAAGTCACTTTGTGCAAGGTGGGTTCCAAAACAACCCACAGAATGGAACAGTTGCAACTGTTAGGACATGTGTAGTAACCTTCTGGGCCAGTATCACAAGGAAGAAATGTCTCTTTCAGTTGCATGTCGGTGGAGGTAAAATACTGATCCATTACTGTAAGCCAGAGAGCAGATATCAGGGAATGGGACAGAAACACAGAACACCTTCTGTCATAAATAAATTCAAACCTCAACCAACGGGGAAGTTACACTCACTGTTCTGAGACTTACAGGGCCAATCCTTGTGTAGCATCTGGAAAGGGACATGATAATAAATAGTGCACGTTACACTGAAATACTGTGTGACAAGCTGAAGATGGCAATTTGAAGCAAAAACTGTAGACAACTCACAAGAGATGTGTTGCTGCATAACAATGCCCCTCCCCACACTGCTGAAACACCTCAGCAGCTATGTTCCGAGATCTCAGAATGACTGCCATTAAGCATTACCCTGCTTCACTGAACTTTCATCTGCTGGAACCCTCAGCAGCTATGTTCCGAGATCTCAGAACGTACGCCATTAAGCATTACCCTGCTTCACTGAACTTTCATCTGCTGGAACCCTCAGTAACACTTTCAGAGGCTAATGTTTTATAAGTAAACATGACTTGGACAGGAAGTGCATACCTAGTAAAAAATCATCTGTTTCTAGTGCAACAGTGCACAATTTTATGTGTGGCATTAGACACATATGATTTTTTACTAGGTATGCACGTTGTGTCCAAGTCATGTTCACTGAAAAGCAGGGGAAATATGTTGCACCAAGTGTACTGAAAATCAGGGGAAATATGTTGCACCAAGTGTACTGAAAATCAGGGGTAATATGTTGCACCAAGTGTACTGAAAAGCAGGGGTAATATGTTGCACCAAGTTTACTGAAAAGCAAGGGTAATATGTTGCACCAAGTTTACTGAAAAGCAGGGGTAATATGTTGCACCAAGTGTACTGAAAAGCAGGGGTAATATGTTGCACCAAGTGTACTGAAAAGCAGGGGTAATATGTTGCACCAAGTGTACTGAAAATCAGGGGTAATATGTTGCACCAAGTGTACTGAAAAGCAGGGGTAATATGTTGCACCAAGTTTACTGAAAAGCAAGGGTAATATGTTGCACCAAGTGTACTGAAAAGCAGGGGTAATATGTTGCACCAAGTGTACTGAAAATCAGGGGTAATATGTTGCACCAAGTGTACTGAAAAGCAGGGGTAATATGTTGCACCAAGTTTACTGAAAAGCAAGGGTAATATGTTGCACCAAGTGTACTGAAAAGCAGGGGTAATATGTTGCACCAAGTGTACTGAAAATCAGGGGTAATATGTTGCACCAAGTGTACTGAAAAGCAGGGGTAATATGTTGCACCAAGTTTACTGAAAAGCAAGGGTAATATGTTGCACCAAGTGTACTGAAAAGCAGGGGTAATATGTTGCACCAAGTGTACTGAAAATCAGGGGTAATATGTTGCACCAAGTGTACTGAAAAGCAGGGGTAATATGTTGCACCAAGTTTACTGAAAAGCAAGGGTAATATGTTGCACCAAGTGTACTGAAAAGCAGGGGTAATATGTTGCACCAAGTGTACTGAAAATCAGGGGTAATATGTTGCACCAAGTGTACTGAAAAGCAGGGGTAATATGTTGCACCAAGTTTACTGAAAAGTAGGGGTAATATGTTGCACCAAGTGTACTGAAAAGCAGGGGTAATATGTTGCACCAAGTGTACTGAAAAGCAGGGGAAATATGTTGAAAAATGACGGCCTTCAGGAGTTACACATTGCTGTTGTAACAATTCTGTTAAATATACTTTTGGACTTATGCTAATACTTTGGTAGGCCATGCCATAGCTCAAGTGGTTAGTTGCTGGCTTCCCAATGTGGCAGCCTGGGTTCGATCCCGAGTCTGGTCAAGTGGGATTTGTGGTGGACAAAGTGGCGCTGGGGCAGGTTTTCTCCAAGTACTTTGCTTTCTCCTGCCAACTGCTCCACAATCACCCTCACCTATCATCTGGGACTGGTACAATAGGCCAGAAGTGGCCGCAGTACAAGGGACTTAGTCCCACCCCAATAGCAATAAAAAAATGCTAATAATTTTAACTAACTTTTACAATAACTGCTAGCCTCCACAGCAGTGTCATGCTGGTCTAGCAAGGCATATCTTTCTCATTAATGAAAGAGCTGTAATGAAAGCAGAAATAAATTAGGGGAAATAAATTAATTTACCTTGGCATCCTTGCCTCTGCCATCCACTGCAGGTCCATGTTGCAAGCCAAAAGGGGAATGTGTGGATACACCAAATGTGGTGTAGGATGGGCAGGCACTCCATCTGTCATGAGTGTGTCTACAAGCAATTGTAGTGCTGTTTCCCACCTTACTGGCTCCCCAAACAGAATAATCACCTCTATTCTGGGAAAGTACTGTTCAAATGTGCATGGCTAAAATGCAAAATCAAAGAATCTCACTTCTGTCCACAAAAAGAAGACAGACAAGTGATAACAGAGATCATATCAAATTATATTTCTGCTCAACTACTTCTTGTAACAAAAAATTTATTAAAACTGAATTAACCTTAGAAAAGTGGGTTAGAAATGACAATTGACTAACACCTTAGTGCCACAGAGATGCTAATCACAAAGCTGTTTATGTTTCTGAGAAAAACAATTTCTCATTTCCAAATTTTGTCACTGTCATAAACAAATCACTAGAAACTCTGAACTCTAATCATATAGACCCAAATATCAGAGCCCAGTACTCACATTACAGCCTGATATAGGAAGAGTTATTTGGCATAAATTCAAGTTCAGATTTCAAATTGAGTTTGATGAATGGCATCCATCAATGGAGACTCTTGACTGCCTGAATAGGCAGAGCCAAGGTAGAATAAAATTTCCCTCCTTCCCATGCATATAACTAAGGAAAGTGGGGAAAATAAGTGATATTATTTAAATGTTCATATTGTAACTTATTAGGGGCGACTAGAGACAGAGTATGGATTAGTGAATTGATTTATTCACAACTTATATATTTTCTTTGTGCTACTTCATAATCATGTAATGCTCAAATCACTTCTACATTGCCTTTATATTCAGTTTGACACTTCCTCATCCAGTTTCCTTCATGTATGATCGTTGTTCCTTACAAGCACTAAAATTATATTATTTCATACTTCTATAATATTGCCTTTGAAATTAGTGTAAACTCCTGCACTCAGGAACACATACATACACGCATAGTCTTATTTAGCCATACACATATTTTAGTAAGCAAGAAATCTTAAGATGTTAACATGTGCTCTTCTGAAGTTGTGGAACAGAAACTTTCAATACCTGCAGTAAGATAAAGAAATCAGAGATTTGTAAAAGTGGGAAGACACAAATAAATTCAGAAACATACATGAGGACCAGCACCCAATGGTCCTTCTGCAAGGAGAACAGACTTGAGATGGGAAAGCACAACAACTACTGAGTGCCACAAACAAGTGGAAGAAACGTCTATAGAAAAGAGAGCTAAGGCAAAGGCTTGTGAGGCAAAGTCCTTCACGATCTTATTCCAGTCCAAGCCATACTAAACTCGAACAAAACACAAATTCATGAAGCTAACACTTTTAATACTTATAAACATTAAATGCTTCAGGATCCTGGCCCCTCTGGCCCTTAGGAATGATCTGACCAACTGCCATTTATGTCACATGTGCATAAAGCGGATAAAGAATATCAGGATACAATTCTTTATTGGAATCCGTCGTAACACAACAACAAAACGGTCAAGGTTAATATTATCTTAGCTACATGTTTTGGCTTTTGAAGCCATCATCAGGTAAAACACATGATTACTATATTCATACACTACTGAACTGCAATTTCATTGTGATAGTAAAGCTAGATACTTGGTAAAAATTGCAAAATACAAGGTATAAAAATGCAATGAATTATAGACTTATTAAAAAACGAAAATTATGGAATGAAATGTGGTTTAAAAGCTCTTCATATTATAGTGCATATCATGAAGTCAGTTGTTGCAAACTTGTTATATTCCAGCGGACACAATGGTATATTCAAGACTTGTATACATATATTAAACTGATTGGAGGCCCGTGGTATAGATGCAGTATTATCTGACATTAATTGTTTGGCCGGTGCCTCATTTTACAATGTATTTTGTCTGCTCTGTTGGGAATAAAGATCACAACTTGCAATTTCCAAGTCCCACCTACCAAGTTTATTTAAATCGGTGATGTTCGTGATGAGGCCAGTTTCAGTTCCATCACTTCTTCTGATACTAGTTCTAGTTCTTCTTCTGTGACTTCTACTTCTGGTTCTTCTCCCACTACAACTTCTTCCATATGTACTTGTGACTGTTAATTGCACTTTGACTGCTACTTCTACTTCCATAAGTTCTATAACTCACAATTGTACTTCTGTGACCTGTACCACTAACACTTGTATTTTGTCATAGTTAAACCTGTGTGATAAGCTACTGCAGTTATAAAGTGAACTTTGCAGTGTTCTAATTGCATAAGTGACATCATTATTCATCATACCCGTGAACTGATGATCACTTGTCCATCAATTAAGAACCAAACTGTCAGCAGCTGCTTCAATTCAAATTGCCCTGATCTGTGCAATCCCTGGACCTACACTTGGACCTGGACCTACCTACACTTGGGTTCCACATGCAACATCCCCTGAGATAAATCCTTGCCTTCCCAAAAGCATTAAATGCCTTACTAGGAAATGACCGTGGATTGAGAGGGTTGGTGCTTGAATGGCTTGTGCTACAAAATTCCACATAACATTTAATTTAAACCCTTTTGCAGGCAGTATGGCAGACATACACATAAATGTTCATGCGAAAACATTTAAGTCACACACACATCATCGATTTTCTGATGTTTTTTAATAGATGACCATATCAATGTTATGTGAGATTATATCATAACCTACAAACATTTAATTACTTCCTTAACTACAATGGACTCACCACTGATATCCTTCGTTTATGATCCACTGCATCCAGCACTGGGAACGTATTTCTCATTTGGTCAATCGTTATAATCTTTTTAAAGCCAATGTTCTTAGCTATTTCAACAATAGGACCTTGGCCTGATATCAGTACACATTTATTATGATACTGCTGAAACATTCTCAGGGGTGAATGGGCCATCACCACTTGCTCTTCATCTACCTGTAGTATCCACAAACATGTGAGTTGCAAATACTGAACACTGTAATACAACTGTCACATAACAAAACAGAATGTACATAGACATCATGGTCTTCAGAAGATAAGTAGCAACATTTCACAGGAATCTGTGGCCTCCAACTCTGAAGATGGAGGCAGCAGGTTTTTCTAAAATATTGGTGCCCCTTTACCAGACCACATGGCATCACATCGTGAAAGACCATTAATATTCAGCGCCATGGAATCTCAAACCTTAATGACCCTACATTACCCAGCTTCCTTTCGAACTCTCATTCATGGTGATTCCTTCATATATGCTTTCATACATAGGAAACGCGACAGGATTCTCCTCAATGGAAAGTTTTCTTAATTTTATACCTGTTGCCATAGCCCCAAAAAATACATTTCTATATGCATATTTGTTCATGAAATATAACTGTTATACCTCATTTTAAGTTCTCTGCACATACGGGGCTTGGAAAATGAATACATTATCCAAGCAATATTCATGAATATATTGCTTAATATTCCATATGACAATAAAACTGTACAGTTAATATTTTCACTGGATTTGAGGTTTTCACAGCAATGACAAAATTAGACTGTTTGACTGTTAAAGACACTAAGTCCTGGATCTTGGCTGAGAATGGCACCACTGATTTTTTTTTTTCATTTTTTGAGTTGCATACACACTGCAATCTGTACACCTGTCTGGGAAAGACTTAATTATTTAGAATATAAATACATAATTATTTAGTAATAAAAATACTTATTATACAGCATACCACAGTGCCTGAACTGCAAGCCAGCGATTGAAAATAATTTAACTCAATACCTGATGAGTTCATCAAAATTATATTTGTTATTAGTATGTTTTTCTNTGGGTGCTATGAGGTTGGGTTTTACAGAAAACAAATGTACATATCCTTTGTATTATTTTTGAGAACCTGTAACTTAATGTAAAATTAAATAGTATATATTTATTCTATTTGACATTTGTTTTTTCCAGTTTTATATTTAGGAAATGTAAATTAGAAAACTGCTCAGGGACTCAAACCCATTACTGTTCAAGGACTTCAATTTTTTGTGGACTAACTGATTGTCTTTGATTTGAGGTTCTCACATCAGTAATTATGAACAGCAATGTCTTCTGGGATCTGATTCCACATAGAACGTTAAAGTTCACGAATGTTTCAGTATGACAAAAGGCTCCATCTTCAGGGTTGAAGAACAAGCCAAGCAAGCTTGGCTTACTTCTTGACCCCGAAGAAAGGAGGCAACATGTTCCTCTGAAACACTGGCAAACTTTCACGGGACTAAACAGCATCACAACCCAGAAGATAATATTCTTAACTGAGCCAAGTTTATATCTTAAATGACTTCCATACAACTCCACACAGATGTGATATAGAAAGCTGAGATGACAAGTTGATGAATGGATGGACAAACATGTGACTTTATATATATCAATGTTCATGATGTGAGCTCTGCACGTGACCAAAACTATCACAAAATCTACATGCTACCTGAAAATTACAAGCCTTTCATGTCACCACATGGCAATACATGACTAATAATGGTTCAAAACTTCTGAACAGAAAATCTGTATATAGTTCAGTGGTAACCACTTTGAAGCTCATCCTGAGATCAGATATCCTTAGATTTCCTACAGTTTTCTCCAGTGCCTCCAGGATAATGCATTAATAATAAAAACAAGCTGGGATATCTTGCTGCCATGACCCTGTTGCATGATTTGTGTACATCCTGTCTTATTCCATATCAAATAATATCAGCAATGAACAGTCAAATATAATAACCAAATGGACAAACATTGTGTGTCATCTATTGGGGAAACATCAGTAATGAATCATCACTTGGCAAATATAAAACAGAAGTGTCCAAATTCAAAGATACAACTGCCTGCTATCAGGGAAGTTACTGAGACTCTGCTGGAAATTGTTCAGCAAGTCCAGTGGAAGAAAGAAAAATTATGTCAACTCCTTCTGCACGTTTGGAACTCCAGCACAGCCAACAAGCTAATAACAAACTCCATACCGCTGAGTATTTCTTGAGAAGGCAACAGTTGCTCACAGTTGCCAAAAAGGTTAATTACTGTCATCACAAGATCCCACCACTGGTCCTAAAGTAAGTGAATCCAGTTCACACCTATTGATCCAATTTCTCTATGATCCACTTTAATACTAGACTCCCATCTGTCTCTAGGTCATTCCTAGTAGTCCCCTTTCATGAGGTTTTCCTACCAAAACCCTGTGTGCACTCCTCCTCCTTCTCATGTGTGACATATAGGGCATGTGTCCATCTCATACTCCTTGATCTTATCATTCTAATTAGATCTGGTGACAAGTATGTGGGTGAGTCAAATGAAAACTGTAAAAAAATTTTTAAAATTTAATTTATTGAATGAAAGCAGTACATGACTATATAATTTTTTCTATATAGTCTCCATTTCGTTCAATACAGGCCCCCCAGCGTTTACAAAGTGTATGGATTCCTATAGAAAAAAAATTCTTGTGGGTGTCTGCACAACCACTCATGCACCGCGTGGCGTACCTCTTCATCAGAACAGAACTGCTTTCCTCCCATTGCCTCTTTGAGTGGCCCAAACATGTGGTAATCACATGTGGTCTGCTGAGTATGGCGGATGTGGAAGACACTGAAAATGCAAGTCTTGGATTGTCGCAGTTGCTGCATGGGCAGTATGGGGCCAAGCACTGTCATGTTGCAAAAGGACACCTCTAATCAAAAGTCCACGTCACTTTGGTCTGACTGCAGGTTGAAGATGATTCTTCAAGAGGTCTGAATATGAGGCACTGGTGATAGTGTTTCCCTGAGGCGTGTACTGTTCCAAGAGTACACCTCATTCATCCCAAAAGGGAGTCAGCATAATCTTCCCTGCAGATGGCTGCAATAATCTTCCCTGCAGATGGCTGCATCCAGAACTTCTTGGGTTTTGGTGATGAGGAATGATGTCATTCCTTGCTCGTTCTCTTTGTTTTCGGCTAGTGGCAGTGCACCCAAGTTTCATCGCCAGTAACGATTCTCGAAAGGAAGCCACAACCTTCTTCTTCAAGGCGTCAACACATTGTTTCAATTCTGGAGTTAGCTGCCATGTCACCCACCTTGCAGACACTTTGTGAAACTGGAGCATAACATGAATGACATGGTGTGCTGATCTGTGACTCGTGTTAAGAATTTCGGCTATTTCATCCACCGACACTCAGTGATTCTCCATCAGTAGGGCTTCAACTGCTGCAATAGACTCAGGGGTCACAACTCTGTGCGCCTGATCCAGGCAAGGAGTGTCTGCCATGGACGTCACACCATTTCTGCATTTCCTACTCCACTTGTACACTTGCTGCTGTCACAAGCATGCATCACCATACTGAACCTTCATCTGTTGATGAACTTCAATCGATTTCACACCTTCACTGAACAAAAAACGAATTACAGAACTTCTTCTTTCGTGTATGTCTTAGTGGAATAGCCATCTTGAAGTTCAAACCAGCACTGTGATGGAGTTCTGTTTGTCTGCATTATACTGCCATCTATAGGATACTCTTTATAGCATTGGTAACATGTCTGCCAATTTATAGGACAATGGCGCCATATTTCGAATTTTTATCTCAGTTTTACAGTTTTCATTTGTCTCACCTACATATAAGTATTATTATGCAGTTTTTTTTTTCCAATCTCTATTATTTCATCCTCTTCGGTCAAATATTCTTCTCAGCATCCTGTTTCAAACACCCTTAATATGAGAGACAAAGTTTTATACCCATGCAAAACTACAGACAAAGTTATGCTTTTGTGTATTTAAGTCTTTGCATTTCTAGACAGCAAATGAGAAGACAGATGGTTCTGACCTGAATGGTTGCAGGAATTACCTGAACTTATTCTGCTCTAATTTCTCAAGGGGCAAATTCTGATTTGTTACTGTTATTCCCTAGGGGCTCATGGTAGTGTAGTTGGTTGAGGCACTATCTACAAGCCAGAAGGTCGGTTTGATTCCCAATGAGATCATTGGATTTTTCAATTGACCTATTCCTTCCAGTTGCAGTAGAGCCCTGGAGTCAACTCTGCCTCTAACAAAAATGAGTACTAGAAATCTTCCCTGGGGCTAAAAGTGACTTGTCATGTAAGGCTGACTACCTGACTGCCATCTGTCAGCCAATTGTCTAGAAAGTGTTGCAGCCTCAACATCTCACAACCCTATGAGCCTCCATGGCCTGTTACAGGGACAGCTTTACCTCTTTACCTTAACTGTTATTCCCAAATACGTGAACTTCACATTTTCAAAGGACCGATTAGCCATCTGTATGTTATGATTTTCTCCAGCATCCTGATGATGCATCAACACATACTTAGTTTGCTCTGTGTTTACTTCTAGACCAACCTCCTTAGTAGCATCAAGTAAATTTTTGTGTTTTTCTCTTAGGTATCTATGTTATCTCCCAAGAGTAACATTATCAGCATAATCCAGCACTTGATGTGTCCCAATTAATTTCAGTCCCACCCAATTTTCTTGCAGCTTCATAATGACATATCCTAAAGTAAGGATAAAAAGCAATGGCAATAAAGCATCTCTCTGTTTCACACCATTATGAATAAGATATATATCAGACAAATGTTTACCTTTATGGACTTTGCAATAGATTTCAATTAAACATACAAGGGTGGTTCAAGGTTAACCTGAATTTATTTTCCCCTCATGATGTTGGAATCATACAAATAAAACTCTTTCATGGGCAGTTGGTGGCAACACTGCACTCAAGGTCTGGCAGGTGGCCATGTTCCCTGCTTCTGTGCATTAGAGCCGGTAAAAGATGGTGTTAGACCTTGTCATGCCCATTGCAAAACACTGATATATCCTCAAATTCCTAGTGAAAGAGAGAGTGAAGGCAGCAGAAATTCTTCATAGGTTCATTGCACAGTATGGGCAAGAGACTCCATCATGTGCAAATGTCTGATGTACAATAAGTTTTCTGAGTGCCTAAAAAATTCAAGACACAGCTGTCAGCTGGTAAAATCATGAAAATCGTGTTTTGGGTTTCAGAAGGAGTGAATCATGTTGATTCTCTTCCACATGGTATAAGAGTTAATGCACACAAATAGGGCATGGGCACATAAAAGGACTGCAAAGCAAATGTAACTTTCAAGAAACATCACTGATTTCAAGAATTCAACTGGTTACCAGATTTGCAGGTGCACACTGAGGAAACTTACGTTTGATTAGTTGCTCACATCATCTCTAGCAAGTGTGTTCATCCGACTTAATATTTTTTAATTTCGTGCACTTCTCTTATGTTATGTCAAATAATATTACTGATCCTGAAACAATATGGTGGTAGTTGTGAAAGCATAAGAACAGAGGACAGGGAAAAATAAATCATTGGGCACATCCTTTCTCCCATGACAATTTATACTCAGGAGCTTATTATTTCTGAAGAACTTAAACAAGTTCCAGATTCCTTCATCAAATGAGAAATTCTTTCCCAAGCCAAATTTCTTTTGTCCTGCCTAGCACAGTCTGGGTAGCATTTGCCATATATACCAGGCTCCTGCTCAGTTAACTGCACAAAAACAAAATTAACAGCTTCAACAACCTTTTGTGCCATCTAAAGAAGCAAATGAATTGCAGAAGCAAGTTAGAATAGCTGAAACTATGAGACTATGCTGCAACACAATTGTTAGAAGACTGGCTTGCTCACATGCCTGAGAGTTGAGTTTGTCTGTCTTCCATAAGTTGCGCCACAATCGCACTGCCATTTCTTCAGTTTGCCCTACTCAAATCAATTCAATGTGTTCAACTCAGTGTGGTAATATTTCTCGGAAATTGCAGTAGCATTATGACTGCCAGTTTCCTTGGTGTGCCCTCACCCTTACAATAACTTCTTTCATGATGATATGTACCAAGCAATTCGGAAGAAAACACCTGGGAAATTGTCAAAGAAAATATTTCTATTGCATGGCAATGCTCATCCACATATGACAAATCTGATGGTGACACTGATAACAATGGGCTGGGAAATAATTAAACACCCTCCTTACGGACTTTATTTAGCCCCCTGTAATTTTCAACTCTATGTACCAATGACTGGTTCACCGTGGACAGACACTTCAAGCTGATGATGAATTCAAACGTGGTGTCCTGAAATGGATACAGTCAGCAGAAAACCTTTTATGCTGCTGGTATCACTAACATGCCAGGATGATGGTAAGTCCATGTTTGTGTAAAGGAAGAATATCTTGAAAAGGAGCAAAAAGTTCGGAGATTTTGGCATGTATATTCTATTTGCAAAAAACCAAGTCCAGGTCAACCTTGAGCAACCTACATATTTTAATTAGCCTAACTAGTTTAATGGTTGTAGCAAACTCAATGAGAATACTGTAAAATACATGCCTCCTAACTGAAACACAGGCTTCTGTGAAATCTATGAATAGCTGACTTTTTTTTATTGCTAGTGGGGTGGGATTAAGTCCCTTGCACTGCGGCCACTTCTGGCCTATTGTACCAGCCCAAGATGATAGGTGAGGGTGATTGTGGAGCAACTGGTGGAATGAAGATTGGCAGGGGAAACTGAAGTACTCGGAGAAAACCTGCCCCAGCGCCACTTTGTCCACCACAAATCCCACTTGACCAGACCCGAGATCAAACCTGGGCAGCCGCAGTGGGAAGCCAGCGACTAACCGCTTGAGCTATGGCACGACCAATAGCTGACATACTGTCTCATTGTATTCCAATTCTTTCTCCCATATCCCATCTTATCAGTAGTTGATATGTTACGTCAAAACACACACTGATGATCACCAACAACATTGTCTACATACTGACTTAAACTTGAAAGGATATTGGCTAAAAGCTGGTAACAGTGATATTCCTAAGGAATTATGATAGTCAATTAGTATTATCACCATTCTTGTAAAGAGGTAGTGTAACAGACTCAGGCAATTCTTCCCCATTCCAAATGTAATTAATGGGTTTATAGATTTCAGAACATAATATTTTATCTCTTGATCGAATGAGTTCTATCAAAATTTAATCAATACTGAGCAGTTTATATCTTTTCATCTTTTCAACAGCCATTTCAATCTCAAATGGACTAGGATCAGGTACTAATGGCTCAGCTGTATGTATTATCATCTGCGTAACATAAGTAATCCCACGTACATTCAATAGGTGAGAGAAGTTGTTCCTCCACCCATTCAAAATGTTGTGGGAGTATACAAGCATATCAGCCTCTCATTATATACAATTTCAGTTATAGGGTTGTGACCCTTCTTTAATGCATTTATACATCTACATAAGTCTCTAGAGGCATGGGGTAGGGTAGCACTGTTGGTTGAGGCAATATCCTACAAACTCGAAGGTCATGGGTTCGATTTCTGATCAAGTCATTGGCTTTTTCAATTGAACTAATCCTTCCTGCAGCACTATGGCCCTGGGGTCGGCTCAGCCTCTAACGGAAATGAGCACCAGGCATCTTCCTGGGAGTAAAGGGTGGCCAGTGCATAAGGCAGACAAACTCACTGCCATCTGTGAGCCAAGTGTATAGAAAATGTGGAAGCCTTGATGTCTCACAACCCTACTGGTCTCCATGGCCTGGTACAGGGATAACTTTAGTTTTTACCTTTACATAAGTTTCGTATGATTCCTGTTCTTACAGCGAGTTACAAGCTCATTGACCAACAAATCAAATACAAACACAACACCCCCCCCCCACACACACACACACAGCTACGTATAATCATAGCTAAAAACGTTCATCTGTTATCTCAGCAAAAATGAAATGTCTTTTTATCCTGGCATAGTGGGGAAGATTTGAATGTGGGGAATTTGGCAAAATTTCTGTAGTATCAAATTCTGTGGTCTGAAAATGCTATATGCAATGAAAGGCATATGCCATGAAGTCACATGTTTAGTATAAAGTAAATAAGGAATCAGCTGGGAACAAGTGGAGCTGACCCAGAAAAATCCATAAAAGTTCAGCCCATGCCAATTTTTCTAGTACACTATACTGCAAAGGCTTTTTGATATTAACAACTTCTATGAACTCACATGACTTCAGAATTAAGTTCCATGATGCTATTAGATGCTACCATAAGAGAAATATAATACAGCATAAGGAAGTATAATTTACCTTTCTCCTGGCAATCTAAAAACAAATATGTACATTTTGGAATGTAGACCTGTTGCTAGGCAACGACTGCGAAACAAGCAGCCATACAACAGCCGTTGCTAGGTAACTGCCGCAACAGACAAGCATGCAATAATGTAAATGATGTTGTGGGCGGTGTTCTCTGTGTGGTCCGTGCCGAGGCTACATAATAACGCCACTTTCACTGTCGTTTTAAAAAGAAACAAACGGATTACTATTATAACAAATTCATTTTCTATCGTAAGCTTGTTAAAAGCACTATCAAAACCGACAGGCTTCGATGACTGAAGTCAATAGACAACGACCTGAAATCACAAGCTCAGCATCTCGGGAAATACGTGTCTTCTTCCAGGAAACATACTTTAGGTTGCATTCAGCTTCAAGTTGATGGTGTACACTTAGATGAACCTACTGCAGTGGCTGATACCTTTGCCAAACATTTTCAATCCCTCTATAATACCCATTGTCCTATAGACCTTCCCCCTCTTTCGCAACCTACTGAATTCCTCTCTCTTGTACCTATTTCTGATGCGGATGTCTACAAGGCCACTAAGAGACTAAAACCCTCTAAATCTGTTGGACCTGATGATATCCCGGGGTTTGTCATAAAAGGCTGTTCGGCAATTTTTATTCCTGTACTTAGGCATATATTTAACTTGAGCCTGTCTCAGCAGCAATTCCCTACTGCATGGAAGGAAGTGACTATTGTGCCTGTATTCAAAAGAGGCAATCCTGCCTGTGTGGGTAACTACAGACCCATTACCCTTCTCAACAACTTCTCTAAGCTCCTTGAATTCATCATTCACGATCATATTTCCCATTACATTAAACTTCATCCCGACCAGCATGGCTTCACCAAATCCAAATCCACAGCCACTAATCTGGTATCCTTCTTAGATATTATGACCCCTGTTGTCTGGAGTCAGCGTCAGGCTGATGCTGTGACTTTGATTTTTCTAGTGTCTTTGACCTCGTGCCCCATACTTTGCTCGTGCATAAGCTCAGCTCCCTTGGATTTTCTGATGGATACCTTAACTGGCTTGGCAGTTACCTAGCTAACAGGAGATCTCGGGTCCGTGTTTCTGATGCTCTCTCCCGGCCTCTTAGAGTCACTTCCGGGGTGCCGCAAGGCTCTGTCCTGGGGCCCCTTCTTTTTAATGTATTCATTAATGACCTCTGTAACTTGATATGACATTCCCATTTTCTAATCTTTGCTGATGATCTCAAAATTTTTCGCATCATAGACACTCTGCAGGATTGTCTCTTACTTCAAAATGACATTCATCATGTCAGTGACTGGTGCTCTGCCAACTCCAGGAGTATTAATATCAACAAAATGCGTGTTATGTCGAACTCAAGGAAGACTAATGTCCTGCTCTATGGGTATCAGCTTTGTCGTACTGCTATTACACGCACCAGTTGCGTTAAGGACCTAGGTGCTTTCTTTGATTCTAAATTGTATTTTCACAATCATGTTGATTTTTTATATTCCGAATGTATAAAGCTGCTAGGTCTTATACACTCAATAACTTTTAGATTTTCTTCTCTTGACTGTTTATATGTGATGTATCTAACACTAGTCAGGTCCAAGTTGGAATATGCCTCGGTAGCTTGGAATTCTATCACATCTACTGACTCCGCAAAACTTGAGCGCATCCAGAAAAAGTTTGCATCTGTCTGTTTCTATTGTTACTTCCCACATAGCTCCTATAGTTATACATCTGCCTTAGAGAGACTAAGATTGCACCCTCTAAGTCTGCGTAGACATCTCCTTGATGCACTCTTCTTCATTCGGGTTTATCGTGGCCTTAAATCCTGCTCCTCCCTTCTGGATAATGCTAGTTTTCATGTTCCTACTTGCCATGTTTGAGACTTCTCTACTTTTAGCGTTCGTCCCTCAAAAAGACACTGTCCCTCTTCTCAGTGCGCCCTTGCTACCAACGTGGTGGGTAAATATCTCGACATATTTGCAGACGGAGCAGTTTCTCTGAATCATATTTTACAAGCATGTACCAAACCTTTTACAGTGTTATTGGATTAGTGTTTTCATTAACTACAAATGTGTATACCTCGGCTAACTTTAATTTTCTTATGTGATTGGTTTTAATTTATTGACTTGTTATTAATTTTATGCTATCACTCCCAGTTGTCTTATCTTAGTATTTAGTTACTAATAGTATTAGCAACACTCGTAATAATTCATAAATGTATGCATATATTTAAGTCTTCTTTAGCTTTATGCTCACAGATTTATTTCTGTCATATTTGTATTTTGTTTTAATTATTTTTCTGTATCCTATATACTCGTTCTAACTTTGTAATTGGCCACTGTGCTGTTAAGTTATTGCACGTAAATAAACATGAATTGAATTGAACTGAAAAATGTAAAGGTAATATAAATTGCGAATTAAGACATTACCATCAATTAAAATTACCATGTGCTAAATGCTGGGTTTAGTACAAAATTCATAGTATACTACATGTGGTCTACCACATCTAGCACTTACATGTTGGTTTGGTACTGTGTATGACTGCTGTAGAAGACTGTGTGAGCCGATGTGCGCAGTTTATTATGTTGTGATAGATGTTGTCACTGCCAAGGATGTTACAGCTGCTCTGGGGTTACATATTATGTTGGGTGGAGCCTGCATTTTGCCAGAGATAATCTGAATGATATGATACATGAAGCTAGTAAACATTTCAGCAACAAAAAGAGGTAACATCTCAAAGATAAAATTAATTATCTTAAACAAACAGGAAGGAAAAGAACTGCAGAGACATACGAAGGGGGACCCCAAAATAACCGGAACCGACTTGTTGCGCGCGCATGCTTTGTAGTTACGAGTTGTGCTGCTAGGTGGTGTTAGCTGGGGGTCTCCCGCGACTGTTAGTGAGCTGGCGTCAGTCTGAGTTAAGTGGTTTGTCTGTGGTGCTCTGTTGTGTGCGTTCCTGTTTCAACCCTTTGGCGATTAGTGAGATGGCCGACCAGAAGGAACAAAGAGTGCGCGTGAAATTTTGCTTTCTGTTAGGGAAAACTGNTTAAAGCCCATTGCTGACTATACCACCTTCCTTAACGTAACATAACTCTGCAAACATCCATTGCTAGGCAACGGTTTTGTAAACAATTTTCCGCGAAGACAATTTCTTGGTAAACAGTCCGTTGCTAGGTTACGCAACAATAGAGGAATGTCTGTAAATAGTCTCACGGCAGGGAATACAAGCAACAATAGAAGAACTGCAGTTTCTATGCGACGGCCGGTAAACGACCCTCCTTAAGAACTTGGCAACAATATAGGGGAAACTATGTTTCCTATGCGGTCCGCACCAAGCAAACTCACGGAACAAGAGGATGTCTGTTGCCAGGCAGCGAAACTGTAAACACGCATCCTTAACAAAAGAAGAAGGTGTTTTTTTTGTGTTGTCCGTTCAGACAACGTACGATATACATATAACAAGACCTGTTGCAGCTTATATTAGCGCACAGTGCAGTGCAGAGTAAAACGTAGTTAAGAGTTTCCAGGAGAGTTTTAGTTGAGTGCCGAGGTTCCAGGATGATTGAACAAAAAATGGCAAGAAGACTTAAAAGTGATTTGAAGTGCTAGTTTCTGTGTTGGGATCCGTTGCTAGGAGACGACTAGCGAAGACGGAGTATCCCAGTGCGTGTGCAACGGTGAACTGTAAATTGTGTAAATCAGCGATAGCGCTGTATTAATTGTAATTAAGAGAGAGAGTGTGTAACCGAAGTGCTACTGAATCCAATCATCCGAGCTAGAACCCGTTATTTTCGTCACGCTACCNAAAATAAAAAATAACAAAAATAAATTCCGGTTATTTTTGGGTCCCCCCTCGTATATAGAGGAACAAATGAATTTAAGGAGGATTATCACCACATAACCAACTTGGTAATGGATGAGAATGGTGATCAGCTTGCAGATTCCTAAAACATTCTCAACAGGTGGAAGAACTGCATCTCTCAGCTGCTGAATGTACAAAGGGTCAGTAATGTTAGGCAGATGGAAATATGGTACAGCTGAGCCACTATCATAAGGCCCTAGTCCCTTTCAGTTTGATACTGCTACTGCAAAGGTGAAAAGGTATAAACTGCCAAGTAACAATCAAGTTCCAGCACAACTGATTTAAGCAGGAAGTAAAATACTACTCTAAACTCATTAGAGAAAACCGTTGCAGAGCAACGACTAGTGAAGATATAGCATAATGGGGAAATTTAGAATGTTCTGTAGATGTTGGTAGAGGGTGTAAGAGTGTGTAAGAGTGCGTAGAACAGTGAAAGTGAACAGAAGACGCAGAGCCGTGGGAGCGCGATGTGGGGCCGGGCGGTGCTGGTGGTGTTAGCCGCCGTTGTCGCCGCGTGCGGCCCCATGGCTGGCCAGCAGCAACAGCAGCTGCCGCACCTCGGCGGTGCCATCAACCTCTTCAGTCGCTATGGGTACCTGAGCATCAGCATGCGTGTGGTGCCGCGGGAAGACAAGGATCTCACCTGGATCTTCCGGGAGCCCACTGTGGACATCTTCAGGCCTATGAGATCGACGAAAAATCGTCCCGCGATCGACGTGTTGGATATGCCTGATCTAGACAGTCGGCTCAAAGATGACGGCACAGTCAGTAACCCAGGATGTATAGCATCGAACGAGAGGATGGCTGGCGATACTGAATTGGAAAGAGTTTGGAAGGAAGCGCTCGTGGCACAATTCAGCCAATTAAAGCCCATTGCTGACTATACCACCTTCCTTAACGTAACATAACTCTGCAAACATCCATTGCTAGGCAACGGTTTTGTAAACAATTTTCCGCGAAGACAATTTCTTGGTAAACAGTCCGTTGCTAGGTTACGCAACAATAGAGGAATGTCTGTAAATAGTCTCACGGCAGGGAATACAAGCAACAATAGAAGAACTGCAGTTTCTATGCGACGGCCGGTAAACGACCCTCCTTAAGAACTTGGCAACAATATAGGGGAAACTATGTTTCCTATGCGGTCCGCACCAAGCAAACTCACGGAACAAGAGGATGTCTGTTGCCAGGCAGCGAAACTGTAAACACGCATCCTTAACAAAAGAAGAAGGTGTTTTTTTTGTGTTGTCCGTTCAGACAGCGTACGATATACATATAACAAGACCTGTTGCAGCTTATATTAGCGCACAGTGCAGTGCAGAGTAAAACGTAGTTAAGAGTTTCCAGGAGAGTTTTAGTTGAGTGCCGAGGTTCCAGGATGATTGAACAAAAAATGGCAAGAAGACTTAAAAGTGATTTGAAGTGCTAGTTTCTGTGTTGGGATCCGTTGCTAGGAGACGACTAGCGAAGACGGAGTATCCCAGTGCGTGTGCAACGGTGAACTGTAAATTGTGTAAATCAGCGATAGCGCTGTATTAATTGTAATTAAGAGAGAGAGTGTGTAACCGAAGTGCTACTGAATCCAATCATCCGAGCTAGAACCCGTTATTTTCGTCACGCTACCTGGTGCCTCCACCTTATCGTGGTGAGGGGGTTTGAGTATGCCAAGGACCCTGAGAGCTATACCAGCGGTAGCGTAACTACTGGCAGGGCCTCCTTTGCTGGACAGGTCAAAGGGTAGGCATCAGACGAAGAGGGACACCAAAAACCAAAAACTGATGCCGGAAGCAGCGTCATCAGTATCGACTTGAAGCACAGAACAAATGATGCTCGAGATGGTTCAAGTTCGTATAGCAACAGGCGTGACCAGAGTGGTTTGAACGGCTGTTGTACTGCGATGTGGAAAGCAAATGGAAAAACTACCACATTATCACTTTTCCTGGATAGTCTCTTTCCAAACACAGAGACACCATGTATGCGAACCAGAAGACGTAAGAAGATGCTGGATGACCTTGGGGACAGAAGAGGATATTCTCATTTGAAGGAGAAATCCCTAGATCGCATTAAGTGGATAAACTGTTTTGGGAGAGACTGTGGACCTGTCGTCTGACAGATTACTGATAAAAAAAAAAAACTCATTAATTCTACATGGAATAAGGAAAAATTGCCTCAGCAGTGGTAGAAGTCTACTGCTGTACCAATTTATAAGGGCAATAAAACTGGAAGTAGTAATTATCGCAGCATATCACTGTTATCAGCTTCATACAAAATTTTATCCATCAAGGTGAAATCCATACATAGAAAAAATAGTTGGAAATCGTCACTGTGGGTTCTGCAATAACATATCAACTACTAATGACACTTCAGCATTTGTCAGACACTGGAGCATAAATGGGAGTACAATAAGGCAGTACATCAGCCGTTCATAGACTTCAAAAAAGCCTATGATTCAGTTAGAAGAGAAGTACTGTACAATATTCTCTTTGAGTCTGCGGTACCCAGGAAACTAGCTGTCTATCAAGACATGTTTAAATGTAACCTACAGTAAAATATTTACATGTAAACACCTCTCTGATATTTTTCCTTCACAAAATGTTCTGAAACAAGGAGATGCTTTATCACTACTGCTTTTAATGTTGAAAACATGGGAGGGTGCAAATGGATGAAGCAATGACACTGAGAGAAACACTTGTGCAACCTCTTACATAACCACTGAAAACTCAAGACCTATGGAGTCTTACATTAAATGTTATACGTAAATGAAAGAATAGAGTGATCTATCCAAAAATGCTTATTTTATTCCAAAAATAAAATCGTATATTGTTTAAACAATTATCCAAAACATGTAAAATTTTAAAATCATAAACGGACCAAAATGAAACAATTCGAAACAATTCAAAATGTAAAATTTTCCTAATTTTATAGACTTTCAACTGCCTGCCACAGCTAAACTGTAAGAGATGGATCAGACATATTGGAGTGCATTAATAAACATAAGCTTCTCAAAAATGCAACCCATTTTGGTCCACTGCTTACAGTTTAGGATTTATGATCATCTGATTGTAACAAATATGGCTAATTCAATTTGTCTGTTTAGGGGATAACACAATATGACTACCATAGGCAAGCTGCCAGTGTATGTTGTCACGCACTGATAAGAAGTCCGCTGGTAATAGTTGTGCTGCATATATGAGAGAGTACAAGAAAATGAAGCAGTTAGAAGATAATTGTCATGATGCACCCAAACGAACAAAGTTACATGCTGAACTACAGCTTGAATATATAGAAACACATAACATTTTATCTGCTGACTACATCCATAATTACAGAAAATGCAAAACTCAAGTAACTAAAACACCACAAACATCTACGTCAACTGACCCTACACCAACTCCAATTTGAACATGTGGCAAGGTCCGAATATTTGGGAATGGCAATAAAAAGAATTTGGTTCATGAAGAAATTAAAAACACATTAAATTTGGGTAATGCTTGCTACCATTAAGTTCAGGATATTTTGTCTTCTCATTAGCTGTCTAAAAACATAGAAATTAAAACACAGAAAACTGCAATTTTGCCTGTAGTCTTGTATGGGTGTGAAACTTTGTCTCTGAATGTATGACACAAACTCCGTCCTAAGTGCAATAATTATTGCAATAATTATTGCACTTAGGACGGAGAAAAGAAGACAGAAGAACTACAATAAATTATAATTTATTGTAGTTCTTCTGTCTTCTTTTCTTCTACACTACATGTTTCGGCCATAAATGGCCATCATCAGGTGTATTTCTCTCACGTAGCTGTTACACTGCACATAGTTTCAAATTTAAAAACACCAGCTTTCTTAATTGTTCATTTCTCCGTTGTTAATAGGTCCCGATATATCAGAATCCCCCTGCTGATATTTGTCAGATATGTATAAAATCTTTGTTAATTTACATACATCAATCTGATTTTTGAATTTTGGTATTTTTAAAATCTTCAATTTAACCTTTAAATGCCGGACTTGGAAATAGTGGTAAGCTTGAGATGGCCGGAGTTTATTTAAATGCCCGTTGCTACTCTGTGTTTAAATGTCCGTTCCTGTTAGGCGCTTAATCAATTTTAAGTGTTGTGTTTAAAAATGCTGTATCTAGCTCAATTTTTATGATAAATGGATGGAATTAATTTTGTTTATATCAGAAAAGAACATAGTGTCGCATATTATAACGGAAGATTATGAAATTTTTAATACAAAGTGTTATACTCTATTTTCAATTTTTTGTGTTTTAATTTTGATGCGTACTGCAAAAATGGTTTCCCAGTTCTTCACAGAGTTGTTCTGCATTATAAATTCATTTCTGTTTGTAACACTTGACAAATTTTAGCAGTCCCTGCTGTCATAAAACAGATGGAAGCAATAAAATCATTTGGTCTTCTGCTAGCACTGCTTACACCCTTCGGATTTTCGAATCTTTGTCTGAAGGTCAGAAGAATGAAAGAATGGCTATTCAAGAGAAAGTTAGAGGGGTCCCTTCTTCAGTGCTAAGACCTTCCGTTAGAGCTGCAAAAGCTTATTGCCCCTTCTATTTGAATGAACTGACAGCTGCATCGTGGCTGAGATACAGAGCGCGATCCGTTTTGTGTGCGTTCATAGTGAAATCGAATACTGTACTTTCATTTGAACCTATATATACATCAAGCAGGTAACAACAAAAAAGGTATGTACATCGAATTTTACAATATATTTTTAACGTACTTATCTGCAGAATCTGCAATAAAATTACTGGATCATGGATAAGTTTTGGCATAACTCATACATATATTTTTATTTGCTGTTGTTAATTTAGGTATTATTTTAATTCTTCTATTAGGGTTTTACTCAAGTCTGTATGATAATTACTACATTTAAAAATAAATATTAAGGACTGTGCATGCGCTTCTACCAGCGGCGTGTGTGCGCGCTTCCACTGGCGGAGTTTAAATGCCTGACTGGCCCAAACGGGGTACTTTGGCCACGACGACCTTACTCACGACTGGCACAAACAGGGCACTTCGGCACTTAAAGGTTAAATTTAAAATTTTTTAAATTTTAGAGATGTTGGAGGTGGGAATCTGTTCCTCACGCTAGTCTCCAAAACTGAACAGAGTGGTTCAATGATGTTCATATGTGGTGATTGTGTTGGCCAGGGAAGAGGTTGAACTTCACCTTCATGCTCTTCAAACCATAAATTAACAGTTCCAGCTGTGTGAATGGGTGCAGTGTCATCTTGGGAAACTGCATCATTCTTAGGAAATAACATTTGGATCATGGGACACACCTTATTACCCAACCTGTCCACATACTCCTTTGCAGTAATTAGGCCATGAAGGGAAATAAAAGGACCAACAGAATGCTGTGCCATGATACTGCTGCTAAAGCCATTACAGAACCTTCCACATGTTTTGACTGTTGGAACAAAAGCAGGCAATGTAGATTATAGGCTTCCTTGGGTGTTCTCCAAACATAAGTTTTTCCTGATATGTCTCCAGTTGTCTAATGTCCAGATTGTATGGTTATTACACCATCTTTTACACATCTGAGAATTACTTTCAGTAGTCAGAGGTTTAGCAATTGCAGCCCTACTGTGAATGTGAGATTTGTGAAGCTCATGTAAAATAGCTTTAGTGAAAACAGGGTCTTCAGGATGAATATTCAGTTCTGCTGTCACCAGTGCTGCGGCAGATCTGTGACTTTTTGAAACAACACTTCTCAATGTATGACAATCTCTTTCTGTCAATGTTGATTTTCACAAACTGTTCCTCTTCATTGACATTGTCTTCCTTGATTTGTTTTTGCTGACATAACCTTAGAAACTATCGCTCTTGATATATGCATTATTGTGGCAGTTTTTGTCACAGATGCTCCAGCTAAACACAAACCAACAATCTATCCTCCTTCAAAATCAGACAAGTCTCCTATTTTCTGATTCTTTCAAACAGACTGTCACTTAACACAATCACTAATGTACTGACATGAGCACTACAGAGCGTAAATAAATGAAAGAAGTGTCAGTGTTGACAACTGAAGTGCGTTCAATGTAGCCAACACAAACAAATTCTAGTCCTCAATCTCTTAGTGATTCCATTATTCTGTCCACACCCTGTACTTCTGGCTTCCAAATGATAAAAGGGAATACTACCAGATCTCAACCAATGCTGTACATAAAAGCAAAAGAACCTGGAGAATAAAAGTGATTAGATGCAAAAATACTGAACTAAGGAACAAATGCTGTAATGTTTGTGTACCTCAATTTCTAACCATGAAGAGAGCTGTTCTGCTTTCTCATGCCTCATGACATTTCCAGCATTAGTCACAAACACTGTTGGGACCCGGAACTTTCCTTCAGAATCAATAAGTCTTTTGAAAGACGCCAATGCGGAAGGCAATACTTTCTTTCCACGTACTATCACACCATCTATATCAAATAATAGTCCAAATGCAGGTTTTCCATCCTGGAAAGAAACATGGAGTTGCATAGAGACACTACAATAGAAGTTACTCCATTTACTCACATATCGATGCCGATGCCATACCAACTACTTGAGAATTTTTGCTCCACTGTTACTAACAGGAACTTTTCTTTAGAAATTGCCATTTGTGAAGTCCTAAATAGAAGCGGTCGGAAAAGTAACAGGCTACGCCAAAGATCGGGTGATTAGATGCTAGTTTCTAACATGAAGGCCTAGGTGCGGTGGACAACACACCACACCATACTCAGTCAACTAGCAAGCATTTCCTCCATGTCTTGTTCTCATAATACGCCTGGGCTATCCGCTGCTTGAAACACAATATGACGCCTCCCTAAAAATAACCGTAGAACATAACCTTACTTGCTACATGCTCATTTCAAGAAAGTAACTGAAGAAAAACAGGACATTCTAACTAACATGGGAAATATAAAACGGTAGCATCAATTTATGAACGCTACTAAGTTTAATTAATCACAATATCACGAGTCATATAATTCTAATAACTGAATGCGAAGTGTGCAATGTTCGAACTGAACATAAACTTTAAAATAAAAATCAACCACCGGGCTTAATTAATATAAACATATGTGTGTTACCATAAGGTCACAGTAATGTCTTGTCTCGCTCCTTAACATTTCAGCACAATATTTAATCACTATACAGTGCTTCCTCTTCAACTGTCTATAAACATTCCTGATTAACGCTACCATGACGACCACGACTTTTCTTTCAGAGGCGCCATCTTAAATACGGTAAGCATGGAGCTTAAGAATCGAAAACATGTTTCCAGCAGTGCCTAAAAGGAACCATAGTTAAACACTACGTCCCTTTACGTTCATTCCACTCGTCTACGCATGTAGAGCAGTCGATGCTAAGGACGAGGGTACACGAAAGAAACACCCCCAATTTTTTCTTTATGGTCGTCGTCCTCTCTTCTAACGCCGCCTCAACCGGCCTCAACTATCACCATTTTAAGACAGTATCAATATTATTATCTTCCATTGCAGAAGATAAGTGCAAGAAATTAAAAAATGCAGTCATGCAATATGTCGGACAAGCATACCTACATAAGATGATGTCAGCAACTAATCAAACATAAGTTTCCTCAGTGTGAACCTGCTAAGCAGGAAACCAGTTACCTACATGTAATCAATGACATTTCTCGGAAATTGCTGTTGCGTTGCGGTTACCAGTTTCCTTGGTGTACCCTCGCCCTATTTTTTTTAGTTCGCTTAGTGGGGGGTGGAGTCCAACTGGGTCCACTCGGCACGGCGGTCACTGATTGGCCTATTGTACCATGCCCCGGGTGATTATGATGATGGGGGAAACCGAAGTACTCGGGAAAAACCCGCCCCAGCGCCACTTTGTTCACCACAAATCCCACTTGACCAGACCAGTGATCGAACAGGGTCGCCGCCGTCGCCACGTTGGGAAGCCAGCTACCCAGCTACTAACCGCTTGCGCCATGGCGCGGCTTCCCTCGCCCTAACTGAGATAAAAATCTTGATGGGGAACGGGTTATAACACACTGCAATCTGCATTAGTATCGTCTAAACAGGGGATTTGTATACTAGAGCCAGGGAACGGTTCACAACAAAGTTCCTACTGTAATGCAAGTGGTGAACGGCATATACTGTCAGTCAGTTACTGCCAAGAACTCAATCGGCAAAAAGCAAGTTACTATCCCACGTACACCGCCCACTTCCCTCTCAAAAGGGCAACAAATAATTTGCAATACTTAACAGTTTATTTTCAGTTTCATAGACGAAATGTTTGTGCATGGCTACATGGTTATTGCAACGCTGTCATATTCCTTTTCGTTATTGTCTGCAACCTGCTGTGTGTCATGTGAGCCCACATTGAAACCAGGAACGTGATCAACACAAAAACAAACATCCACATGATAAGTACACAACACCCTATAGAAAGAGAGAAAAAACTCAATCACGACGTCACATTCAAGAAGGCTAGAAGAAGCATATAAAAACTAATAATGATCATTACGTACCTGAATAGCACCAAGAAGTAAAGTTGTCCCTGCACTTCAATAATTAAGCAGTATTCAATGAAGACGTATGGGAGAGTGGATATATTGATTCACGTTTTCTTGACCTCGGCAGTAGTTGGAGGTGAGTGGTCAGCTTTAAGCCCGGTGAAATTGCCCGCGGTACCCATTGGATAGGAGGCTGGGTCGACCCCAGATCCGGTCTGGCGACGTGGAGAACAAAAAATTCTTGACCTTACCGGGACTCGAAACCCGGTCGTCCAGCCCGTATCCAGTCGTTATACCAACTTCGTTATCCCAACTTCCGAATAGTACCAACACATATAAAAACATAACAGCAAACTCCAGGAATACAAACACCACCCACAATATGCGACAGATAAAGAATTTGACATCATAACTACGACAGAATGTGTTAAAATTTAAACCTTCTTTTACAGCTGCAGTAGCCATAGCTCAAGCGGTTAGTCGCTGACTTCCCACCGCGGCGGTCCGGGTTCGATCCCGAGTCTGGTCAAGTGGGATTTGTGGTGGACAAAGTGGCGCTGGGGCAGGTTTTCTCCGAGTACTTCAGTTTCCCCTGCCAATCTTCATTCCACCTATTGCTCCACAATGACCCTCACCTGTCATCTTGGGCTGGTACAATGGGCCAGAAATGGCCATAGTACAAGGGACTTATTCCCACCCCACTAGCAATAAAAAAAAATACAGTTGCAGTAATAATGACATGTATTATAATGATTAACACTAAGCTGGATCCGTGTTAGGATATTACAATAAAGTGAGACGTATTTAATGAAACTGCCTGAGGATGATTCAAAATATTGACCGAAACATGTAGCTGTCGTATTCCATTTAATTTTTCTCGTTCTCAAAATATTTAGACCTTACATGGCCATTCTCAGGCATATCTTATGCCATAAGTCGATATAGCTAAGATACGGTCGATATGGCTACAAGCTGGACAGCCGAGGATTCGGAGTTCGAGTCCCGGTAGGGGCAAGAAATTTTTCATCTCCGTGTCTTCGAGACCGGCTGTGGTGCCATCCCAGCCTCCTGCCAAATGGGTACCAGGGTCTCTCCCCGGGAATAAATCGGCCGGTGCATATAGCTGACCACTCACCTCCAACTACTACCGAAGTCAAGAATACGTGGAATACATGCAATACATACACGTACATGAATAATATATATATATATCCACTCCCCAACACGTCTTCATTGCGTATAGCACAAGGGTGAATTTACCGAAGGTTATTTCTCTGAGGTGTCCATTCAAAGGAAGCTCCAATTAGAATTAAATGCCATATATTTTTACAAAACCAAGAGGGAACCAACGTACAACACATGATGACCTAAGAATGACCATGTAAGGCCAGACATGTTTTATGAAAATCAAACGAATAAAATAATTACCTAAGAAGTTAATCAATGCAACAGGATATTCAAATGTAATATTAGCAATTTTGCATTCATATACAGGGACTTAACTCAGTTCATAAAAATGAGTCAGGTGAACTAATTTAACCAATATCATCTTTCTCATAACAGGAGAAAGTTCCTCAGCAGTTTCTGTAAAAACCTGCAAATGTTTCGTATAAATTAATCCAAAATCCCCACACTGAAATGAACTAGAGCATATCATATTACATAATACATAGGAAAATTAATATTCATGGATGTTCTAGACAGTTGAGCTTGCGTAAAGTAGAATAAGGAATCAGCTTCCCTGCAAGGTGCAAATAACATAACTGACATCTATGTAATTGCCCGGCAACAGAACCGTTGCCTAGCAATGGGATATACAGAGGAATTCTGTTCCGTGGGACTCGAGACCAGGAACAAAATTAACGTCATGTGTCCCGACAGGGCCTCAAACCAAGAACGGTGATGCTGGCGAGGGACCGCAACAATTTATTTCACCTGTGCCGACCGGCGGTGGTTAGCAGTCAGGCGAGGCGCACAGATACCTGGGAACTCATTACAGAGACTTTGTTAGCAATGGTCATTTCCACGGCGTATCTCTATGTGCACCATTCTGGCTTTCAGGCGTCATGTGGCAGGTCACAAATATATATGTGGTATTGTAACGGCCGTCTTTTCAGGCTCCACTATTCAAACTTTCAAAATTTAGGGTGTTAAAAACAGGCGACAATGTGAACTCATGAGACTCCTCTTATCTTTCAGAACAAGCAAAGCAGGCAGCGGCACGGCAAACACGTTCGCCCGCAAAGGCATACACAAAAAGCAGCGATAGAGGAACTACTGGACGCGGTATTTTCTGGGTGGTCTTTCGTGCCCCATGCTTCATTGCAATGAGAAGTCGCTGAACGTGGTATTTTCCATACGGACCGGGTCATATCGAATAATCAATATGTAATGAAAGGAAGTAGGAAATTAGCTCTTCCCAGCGCTTCTTGCATCTTTCAATATATGAAAACTAAAAAGTCTAAAAATAGGACACACTTTCCTTTTCCATGATATCAAACTGATAATAGCGGTTTTGTTCAGGTATCTTAACTGCAACTTCAGATTCACTATGAACTGCTAAGTCCATGGAGCAATCTCGCTCTTCAGAAGCTAGTAGTTACTCATCTACTCTAGAATATATCTGCCTTCCATGAAACTCAAAGTTTATTACCATGTTCACAGGAGTCTGTCATGGGTCTATAGCCTAAGAGAAGTAAATCCGGTCCACACCCTTTCAACTTAATTCTTTAAAATGCGTTTCGCCCTCTTGCTTATAACTATTTATTTCAGACATATTAATTCAACTTCAGTAAATGTCTCATTTCTTCACCATGACAATTTCAGGCGGGACCAGCATAAGTAATTACAGATCTAATGAGTGCTCTGTGGAGGGCCAGCTTAATAATAGCTCTTAATCGATCACTTTTGAAAAGGGAAAACAATCTAATGTTCTGAAGGCCGGTCACGGTAGCCGAGCGGTCTAAGGCATGTACTGTCTTCGCTCGCTTGGAAACAGTGATCGTGGGTTCGTATCCCACTCAGGGCATGGATGTTTAGTTTGTGTGTGTGCGTTTTTCTGTATTTGTGTACAGATAGAGGCCTTGCGACGAGCTGATCCCCTGCCCAAGGAGTCCTACCGAATGTGTAAAATCTGGAAAAACCGAAATGACGGAGAAGTTCATGGAGGTAGGCTTAGGCCCACTGGGGCTGTAGTGCCAAGGGGAAAAAATGTTCTGAAGGCCTTGACTTCGATCATTTATATGTGTAATCTCCATGTAACCTTCCTATCGAAGATTGCAACGAGATATTTCACACTATTTACAAATGGAATATTCCTTCCATTGAATATACTCGTAAGATGAGACAAAGGCGGACCAAAACCGCGAGAGAAGCAGATCCCCCGAATCTTATCTCAATTAATTTTGATATTCCCCATGCTCGAGAAATTCGACAAGCAGAGGGCACTTGCAGCAGAAGAAGAACGTCATCATCACTTTACCGGAACTTGTTTGTACGGCTTTGGATACCTTGGGTGGGGGAGAATTCACGTGTTTCCACTGTTGACTCTGCCGTTTGCTCTCTGGTTCAAAATGGTGGCACCAAGTTTCATCCGCAGTGGCAATACGGGACAGAAAAGCATACTTTTCCTCATGGTATCGTTGCAAGTGACCCAGTGATGCAGCCATTCTCTGAGTCTTCTGTTCCTCCGTGAGTTGATGTGGAACGCACAGTGTGCAGATTTTGCGGTACAGCAGGTGTTTTGTCACAATGGCGTGAACGGAATCATGACTTATTCCCATCAAAAGACTAATTTCTTCCACAGTGATCCGTCGGTTTGACCGGATATGACCATGCAACGGAGCAGTAACATCAGGAGTGACGACACGATGAACCTTTCCTGGGCAAAGCATCATCTTGCAGTGACACAGGTCCCTCTCAGAATCTCTTTTGCAGCGCCAGCACACGTGAACGTGACATGCTGTGTTCGCCGTAAACAACAGACATGCGACGATGAATTTCTCGTCCTCCTACTCCTTCAGCAGTCAGAAAGCGCACTACACTTCGCTGTTCTTCTTTACCCGCCTCCATTACTGATGTTGGACGATCACACGTAGCGCTAATCTTACTTCCATCACAATAAACAAACGACTAGTGTGCAAGGGCACTTTATCACTGTCCTCTCCCGAGTCCCCACCAGATGTTCGTACCGTAAGCAAATTCCAGTGTTACCAACTTGCTCGCCGTGTGAGTTATGCGTGGTGACCCGTTTTCATTTGACTACCCATTAGAGATGCGAGAGGCACCGCGCGGAAAACACTGCGTGGAACAGTTCTGCTGTTTTTGCATTGTATTCGTTGCGGTGCCGTTGCCTAGCAACTATAGGAGGAGATACACAGACAGACACACACGAAGGTGATCTCATAACTATTCTTTTATTCTTCAAGATAAGGAAAGTAGGCTGAAATCCAGAAAACACGCCCGGCAGCCCCGACAGCAGGACATCCACAACACAAGAAGAAGAAATCGGAAGATGAAAGACATTAATTTTTTTTTTTTGCCTTGCGCGTAGTGGTCTGAGCGACGGTCACTCAGACGAACATTTGCTGTTACTAACCTTTTCTTTATGGAAATACGTGGATGTAAGTATATTGGTTAATGAGAGTGCACAGAAATAGTTCCGTGCTGCTTATTGTTTGTTATTCGGATCCCGCCAAATTTTGGAACAGCTCCTTTGTTCAGTTTCAATATTAAACCTGTTTCATAGTAACACAGCAGAGAGCCAATTGTTTTTGTTACTATATATTAACTAGACGTTACCTGGTAACGAATCCCAACAATGGAAGTTCACCAGCCTTTGCGTTCACTTCTTCACTCTTCGAGCTCCAGATAGCGACCTGTTCATCGAGCTGTATGTGTATATTTTTGGGGTGTTTACAGCTCGTTGCTTGAATTTCGACCTGTTCTGTGACTGCGTAAGTTTGGCTTTCACAATCACTTCACACCACTCTCAATCCTTTGTTAAGTGAAATCGTAGTGAAGTGAACAAAGAGCTGAAGCATTCGGTATGTGGTTGAAATTGCTTCCTCTGATGAAATTACCAGTTGTTTCAATAGCGTATTCTTTTCAAAATTTGTTACAAATTGAAATAAGCCAAAGGCATGAAATAGTCACGACGGTAGGCTAGCTTACTGACAGAAAGTAAAGCAGAGCTCTTCTGATGATTTCATTCATGCTGTGTACTTCAGCCTATATGTATATAGTAGACGAAAGTGGGAAATTGAAGTGGTATAGAGTACATCATCGGCATGTAGCCTACAGTAGACTATTATTAGCTCTAAATAAATCTTGCTTTATGACCGTCCCAAGAACCAGGACTTGTACAAAGAGAAATGTTCCTGTTACCAAAATATTTTTGATGCCAGTACATACTCTTATTTAAACAGACGGTTTCTTTATTCCTTTCACATTAGACTGAATCAAAATGATCTCTAAATCAGATGACTGTTGCATACAATATCATACATTGCATATTTAGATGTCTCAAACCTTCGTGGCTAAACAAAGCTGTAAGTAACAAGTAAAAATTAATTTGTTACGGAAATAATTCATTTTGAAGTTCGGTTCAGTGATTTCCTGCCGACAGGCAAAGCCTTAGCTACTGAGTATGATAGCAAAATTGTCCGTTATAAACACGAGAATTATTTCCGTTTTATGAACGTGTTTTCATAAACACAGTTGTGTCAACGCTTTACACGATACCACGGACTAAGTGGTGATTCGACCAATAAATCTGTGTAGCTGCAAGTGATCACCTGGTGCAGCAGGATGTTCAAATACAATAATTATCATTTAGAATCTTATGAGTTCTTACGATGGTGTATAATACTCAGAATTACTGGGTTTTTGAACTTTGTCCATCGTCAAGTATTCTAGAAACCACAAAACACAACATTTCGGAAACTGGATCTCTCTCCGTCCTCAGGTAAGGGTGGATGACACCAACTTTCTTGGGTCCCTCAGAACGAGCTACCTCAATCTAAGGGACGCAAACAGATCCAGTTTCCCAAACGTTCTTTTTTCTAGTTTCTAGAATACCGGACGACGGAAAAAGTGCAAAACCCCAGCAATTCTGAATAATTACCATTATGTTATTTGTGCACATATATAGAGCACTTTAATTCAATTAAAATACTGTGACATGACGGAATAGTTTAACAACAGATGTCACCAGATGACAGGCATGGCACTTCTTATTTCAAACAAGAGAGCCATTGCTAGGTAACGAATAAACAATCAACAATAGAAGACCCGTGGGAGACAGTGTTTTGTGTGCGGTCTAATCGGATGCTATGTAACGTGGGCCAGTTGTTGTTTGGTTGGTTTATAAAAGGCTTAAACTTGGCGGCGGTCAAACAAACGACCGTTCAAGTGACTAGACTGCCGTTGTAGCGGAAGCTACTGGAAATAGAGCATAATCTGTTGTACTGAGCCTGGACTGATAGAGGCCTTGTTTATATTTAATACATTTATTATCATGTTTAACATGAAAAATGTAAATATCCTTTACATTATGACAAATGACTTACTACTGCATACAATGACTGACAAAAGACAGACCCGTCCTCTAGTCAGAGGCGTCCTACAACAAGACCTAAACTGTCAATCACTAATAAATATCTTATCATAAACCCCAGACTGGGCTCGACACCAAGATTGACTCACTGACCCTCACTGACTGACCGTCAGTCGCAATATGACTTTCACTTTGACTTTAGTTGGTTGGTTAGAAGAGTACAGTGTGTCCACAAAGTCCCGTCGGGTTTTTGAAAACTTGTGGCACGCAAACAAATTGAGCTAACCACATGCGGTTTGCGGCAGATCAGAGTGAAACTCTCGAAGTATTTTACTGACCTCAGTAGACCTCGATGCGGGCTCTCTTGGTAGCACGGAGAACGTCCAGATGATATTCGAGCTCTTGCCACTTTCTGTGGAGCATGTACGCTGGAATAGCTAAGATCGCCTTCCTGATGAGGGTCTTCAGGTCATCAAGTCCGTTAACCGGTGTTCGGAATACACTGCACTTAACATAACCCCATAGGAAACAATCTAGTGGTGTTATGCCTGGTGAACGTGGAGGCCAAGGCATTGGATCGTCTCTGCCGACCCATCTTCCTGGAAATGTCCTGTCTATGAATTATAATTTATTATTATAATTTATAATTATAATTATTATTATTATTATTATTATTATTGTAATTATTGCACATTTTAACAGTTGACGTCATTCCATGCTTCACACGTCAATCCAGATTTCACTGTTGAGAGGAGGCATGAAAGCTGATGGCCTAATTGGAGAGCGAATTGTCTTTTCTCTCCTACAGTTACAGATATGTAGGTTATTGTAGCACCGTGTAATCTGGTATACTGGTAGTGACGTTTCGAATGCAGCAGGTTCCTGTGAATACTTAGAAGTCTGCAACATTGGCAACAATGCTCCAGAGAACATGGTGTCCCACAAAATAGCAAGCTTCCTAGTGTCTGCTGCCTAGTGCCAATATCTCATAACGTTTTATATTTCTGTGACATAGAATAGTGGGACACGATACCGAAAGCCGGAACAGTGGAACGAGTAGAGGCGATTATTACTAAGCAGTGGCAAGCTAAATACTTCTACGCGACAACAGATACTGACGCAACTTAGAGTACGCGGTGCTTCCTAAGTTTCCATCGCTAGACACATCTCCACATTAACGGATCAAAAGAAAACAATATACGATCTCTAGGAAGCAGGTTTCTCTGTGTTGTCCGCGCATAGATTATTCTCGTATAACGTGCCAAGCAGGGTCGTGGGCCTCAAGGGGCCTGACGCCAAGCTGAACTGATTGACGATAAACCGCCAGTCGTAAAGTAACCTTTGACTCTGACTCTATGACTCTGAATAGCCAAAGAGTCGTGAGTTGCAAACGAGCATTGGCAGTTCGTGGTTTGACGTGAGGTATCTCAATTGTTAGCAGCTGCTACCTAGCAACGACTAATGACGGCAGAATTACAAACAGAAGACTTTCTGTGTTCTGGAATAGCAGTGATTTACAGCGTGCCTAAATTAGTGAGATTGTTGTAATCATTTGTAATCACGAATTATAATCCTTCAGTATTTCCAATTATCAATCCAAACCCCATGTCAAGTCACTGACACGTGACAATATGTTTATACATACCGATAATCAGTAGGTTTCCTTTCAGGACCTGCGCAAATATTCCGAGTTACAAGCTCACATTCTTATCTGAACTCTCAGGCTAAAACTGTAGGACTGCTACAAGTCACTTCCTTCACAACATATAGAAACATCTTGTGTGAGGAACGAACTGCAAGGTTACAAAGAATTCTACACTCTCTTGCAACAAGAGTGCCAGGAGTTGTACTACACAGAGTTGAAGAGACAAATCATGGTGAGTGTTTTGTGTTTCTTATGACGGGATATATTTTCTTCGGGGAGTGGGGATGTGCTGTTTTCTATATGGTCTATGTCTCATCGAAGACAAATGGGGGATTGTTTTTTCCCAGAAATTCTTGTATGTCATGCGAATGCACAACCATGACAGATGCGGTGTTTCTTGATTTGCAGAACCCTCTACATCTGGAGAGTGTAAAAGTTCTAGCTCTGTGTGGTGAGATGTGCTCAGCGGCTTTTCAAGATGGATATCAAGCCATCAGCGTGAAAACCGAGGTACCGTCAGATGCAGAAGCAGAGGAGGATCCCTTCGCACTAACATTTCGAGGAATAAAGACTGAACCTGAGGTGAGTTGTGTCCCTTTGTCCATGTTAGAAGGATTTCACAAATACAAGTATCCACGAACACTCGATTTGTGAACTTTTGCTAAAGTGAATAATTTAGTTTCGTAAGAAGTAAGAGTTTGAAACACATTAGAAGATTAAAGTTGGAGGGTGTGCACTGGATTTGCTTCTCTTAGGTTACAGGCCCATAAAAAGGAAAATGTATCCTATTTTAGCTTAATTTTCTTATTTTGAGAAATGCTAGAAGTTCTGGGAAGAATTAATTGCCTACTTTATTTCACTACTTATTGGTTATTTGATATGACCCGGACCTCATAGAAACAGAACAAATAACTTTTGAATTGTATGTGACCCGAAGCCTGAAAGCCAGAGTAATGGAGTCCGAAGAGACAGCTGTTGCAAACAGCGACTCGATAAACATGTTCCCGCAGCAACAATACACTGGTAACAATAGAAAAATGATTATAGACGCGATGCGTGGCCCGTGTTGTATCAGGTACTCAAATATAGTGGAAGACAAGACTGCTTGTATGTAATGTGAATGTGGCATTGATTGTTTTACAGAACCTAACAGACTCAGAGAAAGAGGGAATTCTGTGTAGGGAGATATCGTCGGCATTTTCTCGAGATGAGCATGAGGCCATCATCGTGAAAACCGAAGTATTGACAGTTGCAGCAGCAGAGGAGGATCCTCTCGCAGTAACATTTCCAGCAGGAATAAAGGCTGAAACTGAGGTGAGCTGTGTCTCTATGCCCCTATTTGGCCGATTATACTAATACAGGTAGCGCACGTTTTACGAACGTTTGCTACAGTGAACAGTTTACATTATTAAGACATTTTTACAAAAGCAGATTACATACAGCAGACATCACCAGTCGCCTGGATCCCCCAGCATCCTAGGCTATGTCCACATGCCTGGTTCTAAACATACAGAATCAGCTATGCTCCTCATTATTCTATTTCCTACTGGAAACCGTCACAACACAACATCAGTAACACTTGTAAGCAGCTCTAGAAGATACCTTTGCTACATGTTTCGGCCTTCTATATATTTGCCTGATGATGGCCTTATGGAAGGCCGAAACATGTAGCAAAGGTATCTTCTAGAGCTGCTTACAAGTGTTATTGATGTTGTGTTGTGACGGTTTTCAGAAAGAAATAATATATGATACACAACAAGATGCATTCAATGAAAATGATGCTCCTCATGTTTGCATCTCGTCCATACAAATCCGTTTTATTTGTGACCAGCCTGGTTCCCTGACGGTAGAAAAGTGTTTTAGTATTTAGAAATTCCACTTCAAAACGGACAGTGGAAGCTTCGCATATGGCCCCACAATTAAGTTCGGACTATCATAAATCCTGTCTAAACACTCTGACCTATATTAACACTTTCGCCTGCTGCACCACCTTTCCTGAGAGTCTACGCGTGGGGAATCCGGATAGATTCCAAGCTTCCTGAAGAGGCACGCTCTCTTCTGTACTCACCTGGTGCACTTAGCAGCACACTACTTTCACCTGAATGCCTGAAATATCTAACCTAATGAGGATAATTTAGCGCCTTCTGCATCTTGACAATCACATGGGACACGCTCTAAACACATTCTGCAATGCAGGGAGTAGCGCCTACCTGAGCCTTTGTTATCCATTTCCCTACATACACTGTGCAAGATTACTGGAAAACATATACATCAGAATTCCCCGCAATTCCGAGGACCCATTCTGTGGACTATGAATTTTCCGACTGAAAATGGTTACCATCTGGAGTGCATGTACCATTCTGTTCCAATCTCCTGATCGCCACTGGCCTCACGTTCAGGCCGTTGTTTACCACAGCCAGTGCTTCATGTGGACGGAGTATTCTGTTATATTCTCTCTGTGTCGAGTATTTACTGCCCTTGTTGCAGCCGTGAGTTATAGCGCTGCCATCTGGAGGGGAGAGCGTACCAGTTTACAGTATTCATGTGAAATTGGATGTTATGTGTGGCAAGAAGAGAGACGAGCGTACAGTATGCATTGCACGTGTCATTCAGGTTCCTGAAATGATGATTCATACTATTATGAAGACTGAACGGAGACCGAAACAAATGCTGTTATCTTGTCAAATTATACGAAAGTGAAAATTACACGCCAGAGGTGATGGTACCCCTTAAGCCTACTCCTCATTGATGAGAAGGCTGTAAGTCTGAATGGGACTGTGAAGAAGGAAACTACATATAAATGTAGCAAAAGAGAGAGGATTCCACGAGGTTAGTGAAGATGCCATACTGGAATTTTTACAGTCTCATTCTCTTATATTAATGAATGAGGACCCGGCAGAGTTGGACAGACGAACGTGTAAAGGATTACAAGATTACCATGACGATGATGGGAGTGACTTAACAAATAAATACCTTAACAATTAAAAAAGTTTAATAGAAACTTTCAACAAAATTGACGAGACTCTGGATTAGTTTGGAACCATGCTGCTCTCTATGTTAAGGGATAAGAACTTCAGGCGGGTCCTTCCAGTTTTCAGCAAGACACACATACACACAGAATAAAAAATTATTTCTCAGTGTACTCTGGAGGGTAAATGGAGTTGAGAATTTCAAGTAGCGATATGTTAGGACTACTTATATAAATACAATTTTACCTGAATTCCATACCGTCATAAATCCAAAATATGTGTAAAAGTTGTTTCTGCTTTGTTGAGATGCAAGCGTGTCTCGACTTTCAGTCACTCACATACAGTCATGTAAACTGATAGAAGCGCATGCAGAACTCCCTCTCGTTCTAGCGCCCTACTTTCTGCGACGTCTCTGTCTCCTGCCCAATGACTCCAATACGTACTTGGATTTGAAACTTATTTCTCCTCATAGGATGTTTATTCATGTTAGTGTTTCTCGCTTTGCAGGTTAGTCCTTATGAACTTGAAACTATGCTTGGTAATGAGCGGCCATATTCCTGTGAAGTCTATAATGAATCATTCGGCCTTCAGAGTAATGTGAAGAAACATCGGCATATAAATAGTGAGGAGCAGCCATTTTTCTGTGAAGTGTGTAATAAGTCATTTAGTGACCAGAGTATTCTGAAACGACATCAACGCATACATAGTGGGAAGAGGCCATTTTGCTGTGACGTGTGCAATAAGTCATTCAGTCGGAAGTATGTTCTGAAGTTACATCAATACAAACATAGTGGGGAGCGGCCACTTATCTGTGACGTATGTAATAAGTCATTTGGCGATCAGAGTAATCTGAAACGACATCAACGCATACATAGCGGGGAGCGGCCATTTTGCTGTGACGTGTGTAATAAGTCATTCAGTCAGCAGGATGATCTGAAACGACATCAACGAATACATAATGGGGAGCGGCCATTTTGCTGTGACGTGTGCAATGCGTCATTCAGTCAGCAGTATACTCTGAAGACACATCTACGCACACACAGTGGGGAGCGGCCATTTGGCTGTGACGTGTGTCATAAGTCATTCAGTCGCAAGTATATTCTGAAGACACACAGATGCACACAAAGTGTGGAACAACCATTTGGCTGTGACATGTGTCATAAGTCATTCGGTCGGCGGTCTGATCTGAAACGACATCAACGCATACATAGTGGGGAGCGGCCATTTTGCTGTGACGTGTGCAATAAGTCATTCGGTCGGAAGTATATTCTGAAGACACATCTACGCACACATAGTGGGTTGCGGCCATTTGGCTGTGACGTGAGTCATTAAGTCATTCAATCAGCAGGCTGATCTGAAACGACATAAACGTATACACAGTGGGGAACGGCCATTTCGCTGTGAAGTGTGTAATAAGTCATTTAGTGATCAGACATTTCGGAAGAAGCACCAACACACACACAGTGGGGAGTGACCAGTTTGCTCTAACGTGTGTAATAAGTCATTCAGTCATCGCTTTCTTCAGAAGGCACATTTACCCTTACACACCGATAAGTGTAGCAAATCATGGAGTAATAATGTTGGGTTCAGACTAAGTGAAGAGAATGTGACTTGCAACATGCCGAGGTGTTGCTTGCTATAGCGGAGAGAGGGAGAACTGCATCGACCTACTTTTGAACTGCTATAGATTATTATTCACTAAGGTTTTACAATTTTACAACATTTGTCCATAAAGGAAATTTAACTGTTATTATCATGTATACGCAGCAAAGCCACATCTCTAAGAGAAGAAGTGTTGCTAGTTGGAAACAAGAAACATGCTAATCCCATCATTTGCCCACTTGTGTGGTGCTATGGTACGCAAAAATATTATGGCTAAAACAGAATACAAATTCCGAAAGTACACAGCACAAGAACATAAACTAACCATTTCGAAGGTACTGCAACTAGTAAATGTAGAAGCCAACAAAATATACAAAGCAAAAAATGAATACTGCTGTCGCTTAAGTTTGCCTCTAATTTAATAACAGCAAAGGTCAGCATACGGAGCCGGGATAGCGTAGTCGGTATAGCAACTAGCTACTGACTGGACGACTGAGGGGCCGGAGTTCTAGTCCCGGTAGGATCAAGAGTTTCCTCCACGTCGTCCAGGACAGCTCTGTGGTTCACCCAACCTCATATTCAATGGGTACCGGGGGCCATTTCCCAGGGGGTAAAGCGGACGGGACGTGAGGCTGACCACTCATATCCAGCTAGTGCCGAGGTAAAGAAAATGTGGATCTATACACCCACTCCCCATACGCCTTCGTAGCATAGTGCTTAATTAGTTAAGCACAGGCACAACTTCACCTTTTACGTTTAACGGTCACCATACATTTTGCGCCTGATGCATTTCACGCACAAGAATTGCAGCATCTGCAGGTTACGTTTACTCCTCGTGACGCCTTTAACTTAATTCGGCCTCTAAATACTGATAAGTATGCAAAAATTGAGAACTGGAAAATTAAGAAGGAATTAGGCGTCAAGAGAAGACACTACTGCTACATACTACGAGTATTTGCTTTTATGTAATAATTAGTGACTTGCCAAAGATTTTATTCAGGTCTTCTTTACAACACGAACCAACACAAATCTTTGCATAGAAGGCAAGCAGTTCCTTGGAAGTCCAAGTGACAATCCACACTAATTTCCGGAAATTTCTTCTACATCTGAGTGCCATGTACGTTTGTTTATCACTCCTCGGAGCTTTCGAATTGAAATGGATACCATTATCCACTGCGTGCCAATAATCTTATCTCCTCCGATACCCATTAATGTTAGAGGCTGAGTCGCCCCAGGGCCATATTACGGCTGGAAGGATTGGGTCAATTTAAAAATCCAGTGATCTCATCTGGAATCGAATCCGCTACCTCCCGGCTTGTAGCATAGTGCCTCAACCAACTAAATGAGGAAATAATTAATTCAGGTGTGGAAGCTTCAGCCAGAGAACATTGTACGAGTATTAGGGACAGTTTTACAAAACGCAGAAATAAAATTAAGAGGCAGGGTTTAGTAGAATTTACCATAAGCAGTGACATGTTTGTCATATCACCCCAGCTTGCTTGCGACGCTATCATTGGTTGCCACTTTTTAATTTTCAGAAGAGTACTTCGAAAAGCAAGCCAGAAAAATAACTACCAGAATCAGTATGCAAGCAGAGTTCTACGTTTGCTGTGACATTTCGTAAAACTCCCACGAGAATGCGCACTGCTACTTCCCTGAAGGGAGCATTATCCACACAAATTATTCTGGGGGCTATTTCTGGGCCTTGTCCGTTGTCTAAAATTTGAAGAAAAAAAGTTTCCGTAACTGTTTAATTCCTTCTTCAGCTGGAAATCTGTTGAGGCACCAATTTGGCCCCTTAGAGAGAGCTAATATCAGTCACTGGTCCAATGTGAATTACCATGTTCACAAAAAACCCGTCCCTGCCCTGAGCCAGATAAATCAAGTCACTACCATCCTATCCCATCTCTCTGAATTCTGCTGCGCCCTGCTTCGTAGCGCCCTAATTGAAGGAGAACACTGTTCTTACGGTTTCCTTTTACGCATATCGTCTTTTGCGTGGCTGCAGCCCAATAGCTGAGCGGGTGCGGCTTCTCACCATCCGCCAGCTTACAACTGCAGCATGTCATTGTAGAGGTCTCATTTAATTTTCCTCAGCATTCCTGGCCCTACACCATACTCAGCAGGGAGGTTGTCTGCAGTTAGCCTTAGTAGTCTAGGAGTAACGTTCCCACCTCATGACTCAACGTACGCGGGTTCAAATCCGGCGGAGGTCGTGGAATTTTTAAGGGCGGAAAAATTCATGGAACAAGTCCTCAGAGAGGGACTTTAAGCCGTGGGTCCCGTGTCGTAGATTTACGGCACGTAAAAGATCCTCATGTCTCTAGGAGACCTCTGAGCAAAATTAGGCAACAATTTCCCGCCCACGTAGTTTCCAGTGTCTCTGGTGGGTGGGGGAAATATCAGGTACCGACGGCCGACCTCGTTGGCTGAACGGGGCTGATAGTACGCACCAGTACCGGTAGGGTATGGCGACAGTAGAAATTATAGGGGGACGCACAATGGAACAATAACTGGTCTAAGTGCATGTGGAAACCCACCCCCTCTAATAATAATAATAGCTCAGATATGGCTGAAATTTTGGCAGTTATAACATTGGGTAAGGCCACTCTTAGGTCTGTATGCCTCTGCCCTGATTGAAATGTGACAGACGTTTGTCATTGTGAAGATTTTCAGTGACTTTGCTCCCTGTGTAAGGAAGATTTGTGGTCATAGGTTCTCCTTCTACAGGTGACCGACATCTGACTCTTACTACGTCAAACCCAACGTCCACAAAACGTTTCGCAAAGTTTTCTCTGCAGTATGGTGGATAGCGTATCACAGCGTTTACAGGCTTCTGCGACTTTGGATAGAAAATGAAGTAAGATAGTTTGGGGGTGTCAATATAAAATTATATGGCAAAAATCAGCCATTTCATTGGGTACAACTCTGGCCCAATTTCTGGTGCTACGGAACTCAAGTTTGCCTTTAACGACGCGCAAAAGCATCAGATTAGTCGTGAAGGTTAGAACGCTGGAAGGCGGCCTACCTGACAGGCTGGCTGGCGCCTGCTGCTGTTCGCCCTCGGTTCTAGCTTTGGAGTCCTGCCTTTGTTCGCCCTCGAATTCCATCTCAGTTGTCATCGAGCTGCGACCGTTTCCGCAGGTCCCTTACTCCAGCGGTGGGTGTAGCGGCTTTCTTAGACTTTTGCCTGGTCACCTGAGGAATCCCTCGTTTGCTTCAGCTTCGTTGACTAGACTTGTTGTGTCGTCCTTTGCTGCGCTCTCTTTAAAGAGAACCTTCAGGTTATCTAACACCTCTGCATAGACCCCGTGTAGGGCGCTATAGAAAGGTTTTCTTTTTAGGAGCTGGTTTAGATTTCTGGAAGTCCCCCCAAAATTAAGGGTGACTCCACTTCAATGAGGATTTCTCCGACAGAGTCTGGTGTACATTCTGCTAAGCGGGCAATGTTGATGAGTACCATGTACACTCGTTCCATGACGTCAGTAGCATCAGAATGCTGTAGAGTGGCGTCTTTGTACTCACGCCCCAAGGAATCGAGTGAGTTTGACGAGAGCGTCTAGAAGTCTGGGGCGGGTACATTAGCAATTTTCGGTCTTATTAAAACACATAGCACATGAACACAGAAGAGCACAGAACTCGGCAGGCAAACTCCACACTTCCACATTCACTTCGCGGAAGGTTGTAATTCCATTGTGTGTTCACTTCCTTGGACCCCTGTCCACCACTTACTCAAACATATAAGTACCCAACAGCACTATAACTACTAACACGCACATCACGGAAGAGAACCAAGGGTAATCTTGGTCTCTGGCACGAACCTAAATTCCATTCTTGAAAACCACAAATTAATCGGCCTCCTTTGCAGTCTTGCCTGAAGCTTTGGAAGGCATTGTGGAACGCGAAAACCAGTCCAGTCAAACTGATAATTAAATCAAAAAGCGCCCTTAAGAGATGAGAAAAACTCAATTGACAGTGTCGGCCAAAAACTGAATTGTGTGTGATGAATATAAATAGGCTGAAAAAAATGTGTTTAAACTAAACATACGATAAAGTCTAAAACATAAAAATTAAAATATACAAAACGATAATATTGCCTGCAATTCTGTATGGTTCTGAAATCTGGTCTCTGATATTAAGGGAGGAACATAGGCTGAGGGTGTATGAGAACAGGGTGCTGAGGAGAATATTTGGACCGGAGAGAGATGGAATGAGAGGAGGCTGGAGAAAACTGCATTATGAGGAGCTACATAAATTGTACTCTTCGCCAAATATAATTAGAACAATAAAGTCAAGTCTTCCTCCCTGACTTTATCATTCTAATTATACTTGGCGAAGACTACATTTTATGGAGCTCCTCATAATGCAGTTTTCTCCAGTCTTAGACAGCAGATGAGAAGACAAAATGTTTGAACTGAACAGTAGGAAGCACTACCCAAATTCAGTTTCCTCTTAATTTTCTTCTGCATCAGATTTTGATTTGTGACAGTCGTTTCCAAATATCTGAACTGTGCCAAATTTTCAGAACATCTGTTACCTACCTTTGTGTCATGACTTTGCCCTGCATTTTGGTGACAAGAGAGCTAAATATACTTAGTTCTCTCTGTGTTTACTTCTGGCCCAACATTCTTTCTAGCATCAATTACAGTTTGTGTGTTTTTCTTTGTGTTACTTATAGTATCATCCAGCAGACTCAAATTATCAGCATAGACCAACAGCTGATGTGTATCCTGAACCTTCCTAATGGCATATTCTAAAGCAAAGTTGAAAAGGAGTGGTGTTAAAGCATCTCCTTGTCTTAGACCGTTCTGGATAATAAATTTATCAGACAAATGTTTACGGACTTTACTATAAGTTTCGTTTAAACACATTTTAGTCAGCCTAACTAATTTCATGGGCACCTCAAACTCTATGAGAATATTATACAACACTTCCCTTCTAACTAAATCATAGGCTTTCTTGAAGTCTACAAATAGCTGATGTACTGTCCTGTGGGTAAAGGGCAGCTGGCGAGTAAGGCTGACAACCTTACCGCCATCTGTGAGCCGACTGTCTAGAATATGTGGGAGCCTCAACATCTCATAATCCTATGGGCCTCCACAGCCTGTTATAGGGATACTTTCACTTCTTTTTTTATTGTTTCATTGTACTCCCATTTTTTCCAGTATCTGACAAATGCAAAAGATCTGATCAGTAGTTGATCTGTTATGTCGAAACAGTCACTGATGATCCTCAATAATTTTATCTGTACATGGACTTAACCTTGAGAGAAGAATATTGGATTATATTTTGTATGAAGTTGGTAGCAGTGATATTCCCCGATAAATACTACAGTCAGTTTTATCACCCTTCTTGTGAACTTGTACAATAATAGACTCCTTTAAATAATGAACCAGTTTTTCCATATTCCAAATAGAATTAACGCGCTCATGGATCGCAGAACGTAATATTTCACCTACTGCTTGAATCAGTTTTGCTGCAATTTGATCTCAACAGCTGTTTACAACTTTTCAACTTTGCAATAGCAATTTCAACTTCAAAGGACTGGGATTGGGTAATAAAGGCTCAGCTATGTGTATTTATTAAACGCCTATGTAACCACAGTCCGTCAGTAATGCCAATTGGTTATTCACTATTTAACACGTAACACAACATGTTTCGGCCATAAATGGCCATCTTCAGGTGTCTTAATGCATCCAAAGCTGTTACACTGCTCTGATGTGCGCTAAAACCGCGCGTTGCAGTCCACATAAAAATAACATAAATAATTAATTAAAGCTCATAAAAAATAACGCTATCCCTGTAACAGAACGTGAAGGCCCATAGGGTTGTGAGACGTTGAGGGTCCCACATTATCTAGACAATCGGCTCAAAGACGGCTGTAAGGTTGTCAGCCTTACGCGCTGGCCACGCTTTACTCCCCATGAAAATTACTTAATTCCTGGTACTCATTTCTATTTGAGGCTGAGACGACCCCAGGGCCATAGTGTGGCTGGAAGGATTAGGTCAACTGAAAAAAATCCAATGACCTCATCGGGAATTGAATCCGTGACCTTCCGGCTTGTAGCATAGTCCCTCAACCACAAACTGTTCTGTCACTCAGGTCAACAGTTGGACTCTCCTCCCACCAAATCAGATAGTGGAAATTTTGAGTGCTAGTAGACCTCACACTAAGGTGAAAACTACATAACGCCTTAAGGAAATGCGAAGAAGAAAACATTCCAACACTACATCACGTCTCTCTCTAAACTGACCACAGAATTCGGAAGGCAACAAAAAAGTTAAAAGACCCCAAATATCAATACCGCCGATAAGAAACGCGGAAAGAAGCTGGGGAAAAAAGTGATAGTGAATAAGCCACAATGTACGCGGAACATCTTGAACAGGTATTTACACCACTTTCTAACATAAATCAAAATGACAGTGAAATTGAAAACTTCCTGGAAATACAATGTCAAATGTCATTACCTATCAAACCCTTGTCACCTTGATAAGTAGTACAAGAAATTAAGATCGTAAATCTGCACAAAGCATCCGGTTATCACAGGAAAAATACACAGACAATTACGAAGAAAAGCAAAAGTATTGCTAACAGCCACCTATAACAGCATGCTCAGAATGTCATACTACCTGATAATGTGGGAATTTGCCAAGATCACAATGATACCTAAACCTGGGAAACAAACCAATGAAGTAAATTCTTATCAGCCGATTAGTTTGTTGTAGGTAATATCGAAGCGTTTTGAAAAGTAACTATTGAAGAGAATTAAAAACGACCTGAAAGAAAAAACATTGTGTACAGCAGTTTTCCTTGATGTAGCTCAGGCATTTGACAATGTCTGGCACAAAGGACTACTACATAAAATAAAAAATGCATTCCCCAGCCCATACTACTTACTCCTAAAGTCGTACGTCACTGAAATTCATATTCAGAATGCTACCAGGTGAAATCAGGTGTACTGCAAGGAAGCATGATGGGGCCTCTACTACACTTACATCTATACCGCAGACTTGTCCACAGCAAACACTACAATCGCAACCTTCATGGAGGAGACAGCCCTGCTTGCAGCAAATAATGATCCAGTAGTAGCATCACAACATTTTCAGCATCACTTAAACCGCCTGCAGCAACGGTACAGAAATTGGAAAATTAAAATAAACCAGACAAAATCAGTGCAAGTTACATTCACAATTAAATGTATAACTTGCCCACAGGTTACCATCAATAATATGCAAATACGGGTACAAAAACAAGTAAAATACTTGGGATTATACATTGACCAAAAAATTACATGACAGAAACATGTCAAAACAAAGAGTATGAAATTAAACTTAAAACTATGAGAAATGTCCTGGCTTTTGGGCCATAAATCCATGCTGTAGAAAACAAATTCCTACCATACAAGTGAATAATAAAACCTGTATGGACATATAGTATACAGCTGTGGTGCTGTATAAAACCATCAAATACGAAAATAATTCAAAGACTTCAATCCAAATTCTTGCACTCAGTAACTAAAGCACACTGATATGTCTCCAACTTTACTATTCATAATGATCTGCAAATCCCATTTGTCATAGAAGAAATACATAAGATGGAAACTTCAGTTGCTGAAATATGTAGTGGAGGAAATTAAGTTTATATAATAATATTTCTCTGATATGACCGTTAACTATTCACTACTATTTCACATATCATACAAAAACATAAACCTACATTATTCTTCACAAAAATAAAACACTAATAATTATCACCAATAGCGTACATTTTGAAAAATTCTTATTTCAATATTGTCATATACTTATGTATATGAACTGCACTTGACAAATAAAAATACTTAACAATATCTAACATAAAATTGTCTTATTTTCTGTCAGTGTGTCATCATGTATTTAGCTGCACTACTTGGCCACGCCATAGCTCAAGCGGTTAGTCGCTGGCTTCCCATTGCGGCAGCCCATGTTCCATCCTGGGTCTGGTCAAGTGGGATTTGTGGTGGACAAAGTGGCGCTGGGGCAGGTTTTCTCCAAGTACTTCGGGTTCCCATCAATCTTCATTCCACCAATTGCTCCACAATCACCCTCACCTATCATCTGGGGCTGGTACAATAGGCCAGAAGTGGCCACAGTACAAGGGACTTACTCCCTCCCCACTAGCAATTAAAAAAAAAGCTGCACTACTTACATTATGACACACTAAAGGCAAGAATGTGTTATACATTTCTAGTTAGATTAACATTTAAAACTGTAATTATGAATGTACTTCAAAGTATACCTTGTTCATCCTCTGCACAGAGTGGAAATAATGCTTCCATGCTAGATTTCTCTTTGCATTCAAATAAGTGTCTACTTATGATTAATCACAGTAACTGTGTACCTGCTCATTAAGGTGCACTGATTTTATCATATAAAATATTCCATGAAGCCTACACAATATTCCTAATAGCTTTTTGCAACATGTTATGTGAGTCTGTTTCATCTCCATATTTTTCCTGTTCTGAAGCCAGAGAAGAATATATAATACAACTACAGTATATGACAGAATCAAAAGGTTCTTGTGTGAGTTCATCCATCACCATAATGGGTTTCATCATGCATAGTCTTGAAAGTACATTCCTTCTGCCACCATACATATCATCCAGCAGGCCATACATTAATGTAGGCCTTTTCCTGCATTCTGCAAAAGTGCTATTATAGAAGACTTTTTTCATTTCTTTTGTAAACTGGAACTGAATAGTGCCTTCAAGAAGAATTTCACTCTTCAGAAAAAGTAGTAATCAGCGAGGACTACTTCTGTAGTGAAGGGAGTCTGTAAAACGACACTGATACTATTCCTGGACAGATACTGCTCCACCAAAAGACTGATGAGCTGGTGCATTATCATAATTGTGCACCCAATTTCTAGACTCCCAAAGACAAGGGTATTTACCACAGACAGGTTGTTGCAGACAGCAAGGAATGCCTCTTTACATGGTCCTGCTAACATTATGCTTTTCAGAATGTACTTGTGAACAACACTTTCTTCATTGTGAAGAACCATTAGACTTCCTGTTTTTAGTTCATTTTCCAGTGACTGTCAGTCTTCTTTGAAATGCCTCATTTATCCGTATACTGTAATTTCAAAACACGACATTGTCCCCAGAGGTTTTCCTAATCATGCCACAGGTTTGTCAGAACGTCTTGCCAAGTCATAAACAAAACTTAAAACTCCTGAGTGCTACTACACATATGCACTCCATTCTGCATCACTGTTACATGCTGCTATAAAAATATCTGACACACATTCTTCTTTATTGTGTAAAGAGAAAGCTGAGTTCAGTCAGACTACAGAAATAACATATTCTGCCATTTGCCATCTCACTAAATGAGCAAACAAATCAAATTTTGGTGTACTTAACACTTTTTATTCACAGGCTGATTGTGCATGCCACACACAATGCTTATCCATGCCTTCCACACATATCCATGAGTGTCCAGACAAGAAAGACTCCTGCTAAATACCGAGTCATTCAGTTGAAAAAGTTAATGAACTTTTTGACTCTACCATCTGTAAATACAGCTGCAGCCTGTTGAACCTTCCCAAATGATTATAGAACTTGGTTGCTTCACCGAAGGTGTAGTCAGTTGTGAAGAGTTAAACACTGCAACATTTATATCTATGTAAAATACATGAAAATTCTTACAATGTCCCACTTATATTATTTACTTAAATTAATATCAATACTTGATAATGTGGTAGAGGAAAAATAATTGCAGAATTTAAAGAATTTTAATCCATTTTAGTCAACATTCCACAGGTAAAAATGTTATATTTTAACTTCATTTCAATTCATAAAACTTAAATTTGCATAGAACTATATATTCAGGTGCATATAATTTCCTTGGAATGACAATCTTTTGAAGGGAGATTATTCATTGTAAATAGGGTCAAGTTCAATAAAAAAAATGGTCATGATTATTTTGAAAACATGTTCATTTTGAAGCGTTAGTAAGGATGTAAATTTTAAGAGAATTAATCAGTAAAGCTATCCCTGTTACAGGCAGTGGAGCCCCATAAGGAAGGCTCCCACACTTCTTAGGTAACTGGTTGAAAGATGGTTGTGAGGTTGTCAGCCTTACACCCCAGCTGCCTTTTACTCCCAGGAAGATTCCTCATACTTATTTCTGTTAGGGACTGAGTTGACCCCAGGGCCATAATGTAGCTGGAAGGATTAGATCAAATGAAAAAACCATCATCATCAGGAATTGATCTGCAACGTTCCGGCTGGTAGCACAGTTACTCAGGTCAAAAATTCTATCTGCATACTCAATGAAATCGTCTTTCCTTAAAACTTTCCACTAGGAAAGGGGGTTGTTTTATAGTCTGTGAATACAATATTATTCTTGTAACAGGACTATTAAATGATGAGTTATACAGAACTAAAATTAATCCAGAAGTTGTGAATGTACCTACTATTTAACCAATATGCAGAACTCTTATACCACCACTGGTTTAAATAATTTAAAACATAATTATATTACACCAAAGCCTGGTTATATTGGGAAATGGGAAAGAAAAGAATTTAAAAAAAAAAGACACCAATACCAAATCCATCAGATTTGTTACTATAAATTATGTTTTCAAAAAAGAAAATGGTATAACTTTTAGTATTTAAACAAATAATTTTAATTACATACAAGATTAGACAATTAATTTCCAGGACTGCATAAATTAAAAGAAAACACATTTAAAATTGAAAATATATTTTAATATTCCTCAAAATAATCTTCAGATGTCACACAACTTTTTTCTTCCTCATAAAATGGCTGAAAACACTTTTTGAACTCATCTACATGTAATGTCAACAATTCCTTTGTTACAATTTGTCTTCAAACCTACTGCCTTCCAGCATGGATTTTGATCTTGGGGAATAAGAAAGTCTGGTAGGGATAAATCAGGAGAATATGAGGGAGGTAGGGTGACTTAATTCTGGAATAGCTCGTTTTGTTACAAACTGCTTTATTGATACTGCAGTGTGAGGTCTTGCATTGTCATGCAAGAGGAACCAGCTTCCTCTTTCTAGAAACTGAGCTCTTATTTGACTAATTCTTTAAATCAAATGAGACAGTACTTCCACATACTATTCTTTATTCAATGTGGAACAAATTATTTGTGAATGATTCCCTGATTCTATGTAGTGGCTCAAATTTGAGATTGTAAGGCATTACCTAAATGTTCGAGACTTGCGAAAAGTGTTTTACAGCTATTACAGTAATATGTCAACACCTGGACAGGCAACTAGGTTACGAATGTGATGATCAGCATTCATGCGTAATAGCGTAAGTAAGACGCTTCGCTAATGGGGCCACAGGAGTATCGTAATATTACCGCATAAACAGTGATGAGACGCCGTGGGCCCGCCCACATCCCCAGGGAATAACCAATTAGAATATAACTTTGGGAATTGAGAACAAAAAGGGAGGAGTTAACTACCCTCTGTCATCAACAGCTGAATTGGCAAATTGCAACTATAAATTACTAAATTTAAGAGACTTGGGATCTGATCTAATAGACAATATTCAGTTGTCAGCCGGAGGCGCTATTCAATATGGGTCTGACAAGTGCTGGAAGGGCCTGCATTCTTCTATGTCAAGTAAGTTTCGTTTACGCATATCAGCCATGTTGTTTAATAGTATTGTTGATAAAAAGTGTTGTGAGATTTCAATGTGCAAACTCCAGTGTGCCCGGCGAGCCCTTAGGGGAGGATACTAGAATCATGTAACATGTAATTGCCTAGGATGTTAGTCAGGCAATAAGGGTTGTATAGTGTATGGGTCAAAGTTATGGTTAGCGTGTAGTGATAAATATAGTATGTGGGTTTCAATATGTATAACTAAGGGTAGATCATGTTAAGAGTGAAACTTGACAAGGGATAATGGAATCGTATTTAATGAATAGTAGGGAAACAGGATCACATGGAACGACTAATACTTGCCTATAGTCAGGAGTCGAAGAGAGAGAGAGAGACTCCAGTTTTACACCCCCGAAGGGAAGGTTCCTAGTGTAGCGTGAAGTGAAGTCTATGTAGCTCCGACTGAAAGTCGGCCTTGTTAATAATGTAAATATTGTAAATCATGTAAATATAAGAGTGTAAATAGATAGAGTAGATAGGATAGGATGTACGCAGGGAATTGTGACTCACACTCCATAATCACCTTGCCATGACCCATCCAGCAGATCCTACCCAAAATGAGAGTTGCAACAGCAGCTGAATGCTTAAGGGGGGGTACTAGGAATGGACAAGGGTAGGCACCTGCCACACAGGCAGCAGTTAGTAGCCTTGATACCAACGCCCCTTAGGATGTATTAATAATGTAACACGTGGCTACCTGTAGACTATATGAGGAGTTGTCACGAGGGAGCTATGACTATATGTTAGGGGGTAGTTCCCACAATAGAGAGGACAAATGGTGAACAGAGAAGGGAGCCCCGAAACTGGAGAATCCTAGCTGAGGGTAAGCTAGGATTATGGTGTTGACTCCTTACAGCGTAAGCTGTGGTAGCAAGGAGGGGTACCTGCACGCCCCCCCCTGCACCACGGTGTTACAAGTGGCGACCGCGGTGGACAACCAATCCACCCGTCGCAGGGACGTTACACGTGGCGGCGGCGAGGGAATCCTCCACGCCCCCCTGCCGCCACGGCGTTACATTCTACATATATAATCAAAACCACATTGTTTTTTTTTTTTTACTTTTTAAATCAAAATTCTTTTGTGTCTTAAGAGACCATGGCAAGTGCCTTTCCGTGCACTCTTTCTGTTTGGGGATCATACTGAAAACACCCTTTACAACGGAGTCAAGCAAGGGATTATCATCATTCAAAGAAGCATCTTGTAGTCTGAGAGCCTTCTCTTCATCAGCCAAACAGTGGGGAATAAACCTAGTGCAGATTTTTCTTTTTCCAAGACCTTTCACTAAGATTCTGTGAATGGTTTCCCTGCAAATTTCGAGTATCTCTTCCATCATCGAAAGTGTCATTTGATGATCTGTTGAAATCAATTCCTGAACTATTTTGATCATGTCAAGTTTTTGAATGGCTGTTGGTTGTCCACTACATTTGTCATCTTTGAGATTTTCACGTGTCATTTGATGATCTGTTGAAATCAATTCCTGAACTATTTTGATCATGTCAAGTTTTTGAATGGCTGTCGGTAGTCCACTACATTTGTCATCTTTGAGATTTTCACAACCATCTCAAAATCTTGAATAGCATACACAAACCCATGTACAAGAGACAGCATTGTCACCATAAGCCTCTTTTGTCAGCTGGAAATTTTCAGTAGTTATGTCATCTGTCTTGAAACAGAACTTAATGCTTGCTCTTTGTTTAATCACAATAAACTGTCACAGTGATCTGCAGGGTACAAAATATTAAAAATGACTGAGCATGAATGATAAGAGAGAAATGACTGACGTTGCATAGGGAATATGAAGGAAAAGTTGAAACATGTTCATAATGCACTTTTAAATGCACATAATGGACTCTGCCAAGGAATTAAGTTGTCCAACCTTGTAAATTCAAATGATCAGAACACACTGAAAACGGTTCTATTGCTGTAATCAATATTAATGAATAATGATATAAGCACCTTCACGAATACATGCAATGGAATGATAACATCATTTCATACACTTCATATATAACACATTTCACATACACATACAAACACACAAGAGTGTATAGATGCAAACACACATGCATAAGCATGTGTGTGTGCATACAATTCATCACTTTCTCACAGGGAAAAATAAAAGCTTACATGGAATCTGTATGAGTGCCAGTAAAGACAATAATTGCATGTTAATACAATATGATCTTACTGAAGCATCAAAATATATTAATGTGAAAAGAACAAAGAAAGTGTCTGATCACTATCTTATATCTCTTCATATACAAGTATTAAAGCTAACACAATAGTATACCCCTGAGAATTTGTTGGCCATCTTGGTCATCACTTTACAGACTGCATTCTTGCTTGATTAAGTTCATAATGCACTAAAAGCTTCAATAGTTACCAAAGTACATGAGATCTAACATGATCACAAGATATCCAGTTACTGACATTAATCTTTATGCTTCACTTCTGTCACATGATTTATACTTCACACAATAAGTTGTTGAAAACCCAACTATCACCTCTTTTTTTAAAATAGGCTGTTGGATACTGCATGCCTGATTCTTTTCTTATCCTCTGTTCAAGCCTTTGCTGTTCTTCCAACTGAAATAAAAATGAAGTAATCAATTAACATACTAGTATATTCTTAATTATGTTGGTAAGTCCAATATTTTATCTAGAACAGTTTGGTACTGTAACTTGCATTCAGTAATAACATGTATTTCATTATGCGGAATTATGTATTCTAATTCTGACTTATGTATATTTTCTTTAGGATGGGGCTATTTTATTTTTCTGCCACATTTTAAAGAGAATATGTTACTTTTCATGTCATACACATGAACGTCAGAATTGGTGACAGACTCTACAGACATCATCAGCATTTTTCATGAACTATGTTTTCAACACACTGGCCTGGAGCAACCCCTATGACTCAGGCTGTCAATGTCGATATCAGGTTCTTGTTGTGAGCCTTGGAAAAGTAGTGGTGCAAGCATCCAGGTATCCTAGCATGGTAGAAAAACTTTAAATCTTCAATCAACTTTGGCAGTAAGATAAGTTCTACTGTATGGGATAGAACATCATGTACTCCACTGAAAGTCAAATGACATTCTGTAGGAACACATCAACTCTATCTTCAGGGTCGAAGCTATGCCTGATGCCTACCTCATGCTGGTTTCTTCCTTGGGTTACTCTTCAACCATAAAGATGGAGGAAACACATTCTTCTGAAAAGTGACTGACTTTCAACAGACTACATAGCATTATATCCCAGTAGACAGAACTCTTCATGACCACTGCTGGCAGAACTCAATGCCCACAAGTTTAGAAACAGATGAAAGAAAAATAAGGGTGGTAATACAAGTTGGTACCTGTGTTTCTCTCAACTTTGTTTGGGACAGTATTTGGCTTAATGAGCAAACTTAAATGTTAGTTGAGGATCAGGTTTTCATAAATTACATTACAGTAGCCACTATGTCTCTTTGGGAACAGTCAGAGTATGTGAATTATTCACTATATTCCAGAAGGTCATATTATTTACAACTTGCTGAATTTCAAATGCGTAATGGTTTAGGCTGTGTGAATGCTCATCTTTTGCTGATATTATGGCATATGGTTATAGCATTTTGATAAAAATAATATGCAACATGCATTTCATTTGGAAAGATTCATGACAGATCTGACCTTTACAATCAGACAATTAAGTGAGAAAGAATAAGAGTTTTGCAAAGATATGATACTTCCATTTATGAATTTTGAAAAAAGTGGAGGTCAGTATAAAGACAATAAAGATTTGGTCATGCTTAATGATAGTACAATATCAGAACATCTCGCAGAACAAGTGCAAGTGTACATTCATTCATTCATTTATTGTATATTCCATAAATCCATATACATAGATATAGAACCAGTCACATAATTAATATAGTATAATACAAATATAAATATATATGTACAGTTTATAATCATTAAAACAGATTAAAAAAACATGTGTTAAATTTATATCAAAAAACAGTCTTACATCACTATACATAAAATTATGCAATATTAAAATTGTTTATGCTATTATCCTTATTTCTAGGCAAATTTGTTACTAAAGAATTCATCACATGTATAAAAAGAGCTTTGCAATAAAAATGTTGTCAACTGAATTTTAAAATTTTTCAAGTCATTAGACATAGATTTGATTTTTGGTGGCAAATGATTAAAGATCTTTACCCCCATGTAACATATTCCTTTTTGGAATTGTGTCAGACTAGTTTGCGGATAATGCAGATCACAGATAGATCTGGTACTACAATTATGCATTTGTGAGTTGAATGTGAACAATTCCTTATTTACTATGACAAACAGAGAGATCGACAATATATATTGAGCTTGTAGGGGGAGGATATCCAATTCTTGAAACAAACTACGACACGATGTTCTCTTTGTTGTATTTGTTATAATCCTAATTATCCTTTTCTGCATCCTAAACACTTTTATACTATGCGGGGAGTTACCCCAGAATATTAATCCATACGTTATTATAGAATGTACATAGGAAAAATACATCATTTTTAATGTCTCCAGTGGTAAAAAGGATTTAACTGATCGGATTGCAAAACAGGATCTGTTTAACTTATCAATTACTGCATCAATATGACTTTCCCACGTTAAAAAATTTTCAATTTTTAATCCCAGAAATGATATATTAGAAATACTTGGAATTTGATTGTTTAAATAACTAACTTCAACATTTAAGTTTTTACTGTTTTTAGTTTTAAACTGTAGAAAATAAGTTTTTTCATAATTTATTACTAGCTCATTTTTCCTAAACCATTCATTTATCATCTCAAATAATTTATTTATTCTAATTTTAAATGTTGCAGGATTCTTATCAAAGATAAGGATACTTGTATCATCTGCAAATAATATTGGTTTGGATAGGTCAGATATAATTTTTGGTAAGTCATTTACATATAGTAAAAAGAGCACTGGGCCTAATACAGAGCCCTGAGGCACTCCGCACTGTATTTCTTTCCATTCAGAACAACATTTACTCCCATTTTCATACAAAATTACTCTCTGGTATCTTCCTCTCAAATAGGATCTTATAAGTTTCTGAGCAGCTCCTTCAATTCCATAAAAGTCCATTTTTGATAGCAATATATCATGATTTACTCGGTCAAAAGCCTTACTCAGATCACAAAAAATTCCACCCGCTATATATTTGTTGTTTAAAGCCCTATAAATATTCTCCATTAGATTATAAGTAGCTAATGTAGTTGAAGAGTTTTTTCTAAAGCCGAACTGCTCCTGCGTTAGCAGGTTATATGTATTTAAGTGGAAAATCATTCTTTTATATATAACTTTTTCAAAAATTTAGAAAATATTGGGAGTAAAGATATAGGTCTATAATTAGACATGTCGGTTTTGGTGGTGATATATATATGGTGCACTTGCTTTTATTAATTTGGTAGTAATTCCATTGTATCCACAAGCTGCTTTAAGTTTTATAGATCTTATTATCTCTTCTATTTCATTGCTGTTAGTTGCTTTTAATACCAATTTCTGAGATGGTTTTGGAAATGAAGTGTATAAATAATCCATGAACTTCTTATCTGTTTCCACAGTATTATTTGTCCATTTCTTCGTAGAATTGCTTATATCTAAAAAAAAGTTATTAAACGATCTTACTATATTTTTGTAGTCCTGAGTGATATTACCCTTTATATTTAAACAAGTCACCTTAGTAGAAGTTTGGCAGTATCAGAACATCTCGCAGAACAAGTGCAAGTAATGTAAAACAATATTGTAAACATGAGGATGGTTCAAAACAAGCAATTAAGTGAGATAAGTTCCATCTCAGCAATTTTGCTTAATGCCATGATGGATGAAATTGCTAATACAGTTAAAAAAAGATAACAAAGACTTGGCATGAAAACAATACCTGTAGATGCTGTGCTAATCTCAAGAAAAGACATGGAACCTCATTACAGCTACCTTCAATACTGCCAAGGCCAGAGCCAGGGGACCAAGATGAAGGCACAGTAAATCATTCCTATGATCCTGCACCTTCTTTCAGAAGAACCCATAAAAGAATAAGTCAGGCCAAGTAACAATGCTTCAGAGATATTCTGTAGCCAAAATTACAAGATTTGTCAACTTTTCCTTTTAAGAAAGCTGGTGTTTCTTTCCTGTCAATAGACATGTTATCACTTGAACCTCCTAGCAAGACATTTATTCAGATGAAAAGTTGACTATTGCCCCAACTGTGTGATAGTTTTACTGGCACTGCATTTTCAAGCAAACATTCAAAACTCATCCTTCAAACAGCCTTTTCAAGCATGGTCGGGAATTCTGAGTTTAGTGTGGAAGTTGCAGAACATTACATGACTGGCCAGCTTATGACAAACAATCAAATGAGAGGATCTGTTTGACCAATCCCAAAGTTTCATTCATACTTCTTTTATCTGAAGTCTGAAATTTCATATGAATATATACTTGAGACTGTAAAGGTCAACACACTTCATGATGGGAATGTGCATCAACATTACACATTTACATCTCTGTTGATGATAAGAACATTTTAAAAAATTGTCCATAACATTTTGCCAAAGGCACAAATTTACTAATTTGTCATTTTAATAAAAACAAATCAATCTAAACTTTAACATGCTGTCATCATAAGAAATTTCACAAAATTACTGGATGATTTCAGTGTTTAAATAACCTGAATAAAAAAATATTAGCTCACCTAACAATCTGTCTTAATTATTCATTATTGTTATCCTCGACTCTTCCTCATCCACTTAGTTATCACTCAAGTTAATATGACCCTGAGATAAGTTTCCAACTGCCACCATCCCAACAAAGCCCTGATTAGTCAAATCATCAATTAATGAAATCATAACATTAAAAGGTAAAAGATGTGAGGAAGCTGGGTGTAATATTATACAGGAATATTGAACTGCATAACAAGGAGCTTCATAACTTGTACTCTTCTCCAAGTATAATTAGAATGATCAAGTCAAGGAGGATGAGGTGGGCAGGTCCTGTAGCACGAATGGGGAGACGAGGAATGCGTATAGGATATTGGTGGGAAAGCCAGAAGGAAGGAGACCATAGGGAAGACCAAGGCGTAGGTGGGTGGACAATATTAGAATGGCTCTTGGAGAGATAGGATGGGATGGTATGGATTGGATAGATCTGGTTCAAGATAGGGACCAGTGGAGGGCTCTTGTGAACACAGTAATGAACCTTCGGGTTCCATAAAATGCCGGGAAATTCTTGAGCAGCTGCAGAATTGGCAGCTCCTCCAGAAGGACTCAGCTCCATGAGTAAGTACTAGACAGAAATTAAATATGGGCAGAATTGTAACCAGGGGAATTTCATATGGACAGTATTTGAGAACTGAAATAAATTCAGAAATGAAAATCAACAGACAGATCAATAGAAGAATACAAAATGGTTCTAAGATCTATCACATTATAAAAGGAATACTATGAAACATAACACAAGTAATGCAAAAGAATCTACAAATAATATTCAGAACTGATGGTTACATGTAATGTTGAATCATGAGTCTTCATACAAAGAGTAGCAAAACCCAAGAAATGGATATAAAATTTTGGGAAAGCAGTGAAGGAAAAACAAGAAATATAGCATTAGGAATGACATTATTAAACATGTTGGAATTCAGAAATCATTGTGAAAGTCAGAAGAAAAATGATTGCAAAGGCTGGGCCACAAAAAGAAAGGACAGAACAAGAATGCCAAGAAGGGCATTAGTAGGCCTGCAAGTGTTTCCTATAAATCCAGGAGCCAACTCTATGAATTAGGTGCCACAATGGAAATGAAAATACTTTGCCTGAGAAATTTGCTATAATTTTTTAAAAATGGACAAATGAAGCATTCACATACAAACAGTAGCCTTCCCGTCATATTCAGGGATCATCTAGGTTGCCAACGCTGGGATACAAGAAGAGGTATGACAATAAGATGGTCAAATAAAAGAGATGGAAAAGAAATAAGAGAGAAATGAGGGAAGGAGATAAAGAAATAATACAAAAGGGGCTGAGAAAAGGAAGAAAGAAATTATAATAATAATGCAACAGTAAGAAAGTTTTAAGCACATTCTGCTGATGGTGATGATGATCCATTGTGATTGTATTTTTCACACTGAAACAGGATGCTTTAATTAAATACAAATAATGTCATCAGAAACAATGTACTGATATTCAGTTTCTTAAGGCTCTGTAAATTCAAGGTCCAAATGAATTTGGGTGTATCTGGATTTCCCCTTGCCTTTTGATTCTACATTCTTTCTTGTCTGAAACTCAGCAGTCTTCCACCACAGGCTACTCTGAAGTAATAGTTCTGTGTTCAAACGCATAATGAGTGCTATCTAGTGGATCATGTAAAACATATGTTGAACGTATAATGCCTATATACGGAAAAAGAAATTCAATACAAACATAATGAGAATTAACTATATTTAAAATATTGTGATATGTCAACACAATGCCAGGCAACAGTCAGAGCACCAATGGACTTGCGAGATAGCTATTACGTGACTTCTTTTCTGTGTGGTGTGCTAAGCTACAATAGAACTGTGTTTTCTGTGTTGCCGGTGCAGGGCCTATATAATGAAGACACGTTGTAGTCTGGATTAGTGTAGAGTCCAGGAGGGTTCAGCAGTTGAGAGTATAAGGACGAGAATGGAGGGTATCCACAGCGAATTGTGAAGATTAGTTGAGTACAGACTGGAACGGAGTGACTGAAGCTGAAATAAGATGATGTCATGGTGATTTGAAGGGCTACTTTCTGTATTGAGAGCTGTTGCCAGCAGATGATTACTGTAGACAGAGAATCCTAGTGTGTGTGCAATGGTGAACTGTGAGTCATATAAATCAGCAATGGCATTGTACTAATTTTAATTATGAGAAAGAGTGTAACCACAATCCTAATAAAGCCAATCATCCAAACTAGAACCCATTATTTGTGTCACATGTACCACCCTACACGTGACATTTTGGTATCAGAATCTGGGGGTTTGGATCATACTGGATTTTCTTGCAGTGGTTATGACTGTAAATATGTGAAAATTTGGTGTTAGCAGTGACAAAGCCATAAACTCGTGACAACTGGAAACAGCATTGGATTAAAAAGACTGAATTGGGTAGTCATACTTAGAAAATGGTACAAATGAGGCAAAAAATAAGGGAAATGCTGGTAGTGCATGCACCCTGTGCACAGGTGCAACCACTGAGGACCCACATGCAGATGGAAATGGAAGAGGACGTAAAAGCCAGGCAAGACAAGTTAGACACTAATGACGCAAAGACAGACGTTGACCAAGAAAAGGGGCAGGGCAGGCATGAAAGCCTTTAATGAAATGATGGATGGACAGATTGGACGCTAAAAGAAAAGCCTACAAAGAGAAGATGATGGCCGAGTGGGAAGCCTAAAAAAAAAGAGAGAGAGAGGGAGAGAGAGAGAGAGAAGAAGAAGAAGGAAAGTTGAACAAAAAGACAACCGAGAAGCAATGCTGGAAGCCATTTACAACAAGATAAACTCCAACCAGATAAGACTGGAACCCGAAATGGAACATCAAGAGAAGATGGAAGCTTTGATAATGGACATGAAGGATCGTTGAAAAGAGAGGAAGGCCTGCCAAGAAGCAATGAAGGCCAATCCAGAGAAGATGGATGCAAATGACTGCACAATAGAGATCTTGGAACACATGACAGCTATGATGAAAGCTAATCAAGAAAAGCTGTAAGCCATGGATTTGAAGGCAAATCCAGAGGAAATGGAATCTGAGTCAGAAGATCGGGAGGTCCCTAAGGAAGATGCCGTAGTGAAACCAGTCAAATGATGGAGGAAGCGGCATAGGGGCTGGAAGCTAGCTGCAGGGCAAACTGTGAATTGTGTAAATCAGTGTTAGCGAGCGCTAATAAATCCAATCATCTGAACTAGAACCTGTTATTTTCGTCACACATACTACCTTACATGTGACAATATGAATGTATTTTGAACACATTTAAAACTTTTACACTGGCAAATAAAAACATTAAATTGTTTCAATATCAATACAGTTTTACACACTACTGCATGAGGAAATATTTTTAGTGTATGAGTACAGCAATAACAGTTGTACATTGTTCAAACACCTTAGCAAGCACAAGTTTCTCTGAAAATTCTTTGAATATTTTCAATACATAACACAAAGGCTATAAAGGAATAAATGTCAAATGGACATGTGAATGGGATGGGAAAGATTATGTAGGGGGCAAGAAGGAAAGCAAATACCAAGAGACAATGAAAAGAAGAAATAATTTTGCCCATTACCTTTGACAGGCCATGTGCTAGTAGTAATGTAATAGGAAGAAAATTCTCAGTGTCCTCACAAATATTTTGGGGGACCTGACACCCAGGAACTGTGTAGACCTGGGCAACTGAATTAAATTTTTAAGGAAAGTGGTCTGTGGGACAATCCAGAAAGAGATGGTTTAGTCAAGCATACTGAAAATGAGAGAAAAGAACTGGCAAGAAACAAAAGGGAAAGACTGTTGGGTGAAAGAACAGATGGAGGCCTTTCAACCATTCACTCATATAAAATGGAGATTATGCTGCAAGAAGAACATGGTATTTTGGTCTCTAGAGGAACATGTCCACTTTAGTGGGTCTAACAGAAGCACGCACACACACACAACACTGAACTTACCCTTTGCTTATATTCAGTAGCCGAGTCAATGTCATCTATCTTCAGTGCCTGTGTCACGTTATACCATAGTTTCCGTGATTCTCTTTCTCCTTGCTCAGATATTTTTCGTACCCTCTTCTTGTAAATAGGAAGTTCAAGGACTCTGATTATTTTGCTTTCTCCCTAGCATAATTAGAAAAATTGTAATGAAAAGTACTGAAACTGTGGCCACCATATACTAATACACATGCTCATGCACATAAGAGCACACACAGAGAGTCTCAATACTATGCGCTATATTTTACAGGATACTTTCTGAACATCAAAGTATGTAACAATGTTCACATGAATATGTACCCTGAGGGCCTTCTTTGAAAAGTTAAGCTATTCTATTTTCAACATTAATGGTCACACCTTAAATCCTTTCTAATTTTAGTAAGTTGTGTATAAGAAAAAGCAAACAGAAGAGCTATTAATAACTTCTTTATTTTTATCTTCTTACAAGAGGTGCTTGAAATGGCCTCCATGTTCATGGATGCACAATTCAGATTTGCATGGAAAAGAAACTCACAAGTGTCAGAAGATTCTGGGCGTATGCTCTATTTCCATTATAAATTTCTCAATCTAATGCCACGGATCCTTTCTAATATTGATTGTACTGACAATGACCTTGGTGTTCATATATTCTCAAAGAAAAAATAAAGAGGATTCAAGTCACATGGCTATGCAAACCACAAAACTGAAGAGTCACATCCCCAACCAATCCAGCATGCAGGATAATTTTCACAGCCACTAATGCTCTTCAACACCATAATGTGGTGGAACACTCTTTGTGTTGATACCACATGTGAGAAGACATACTGAAGAACATGTCTTCCAACAGTCCATTTACATGTGCTCAAGAAGAATTATGGTAATTGAGGGCCTATGTGGCAAGAACCTGAAATTCCAGCCGACATGCTGATGGAAAACTGTTGCCGCTGATGGTGAAATCAAACTGCACAAGGATTTACGTCTGACAATTTACGTGGTGCTATCAAAAATTTCCCGAAATTTGAATTTTGTGCACGAATGGTTATAAGTACATCGAAATACCACTAGATGTCTCCCCACACATCCCTCTTGAATCAGTGTGGCAAGTGGTGTCGAGTTGAGTGATTGAGTTTATTGTTGGTGAACGTATTTCCATCGTTGTGTTTCTGTGAGTTTGCAGTTTTGTGATTGATGACCTGAGAGAGCAGCGTGTCTGTAAAAAGTTTTGTTTTAAACTTGGGAAACCCGCTGCAGAAAGGCACCAAATGTTGAAGCAAGCTTTTTGTGACATCAGTTTAGGCCAGATGCAAACTTACGACTGGTATAAGTGTTTCAAAAACGGCCGAACATCAACTGATGATGATGATTGTTCGGGATGGCCGTCAACTGGCACCACACCAGAAAATGTCGCGAAAGTTAGGGATCTGATTCTGCAAGATCATAGACTGTCCATCCAAGACATCTGTAACACCTTGGGACTAAGTTCCGATACATGTCAACAAATTTTATCAGAGGCAGNAAACTTCCAGGATGCATTTCAAAAGTGGCAGAAACGCTAGGATCGGTGTATGTGCTCCCAAGGGGGCTACTTTGAAGGTGATTGTGCAGAATAAGACCCAGGTAAGACATTATAGTTTTTATTAATATATTTCGGGAACTACATCTGGTGCCAACATAAACTCCTAACTGATGGCTATACGATGGGAAGTCACAATGTTTTAAATATTACCATGAGAAAATCATAATTCCAAAATATCGTTCGACATATATATATATAAGCCCATTTCCTCACCTTGCCGAACAGCCAAATTTTCCAGTGCCAAGTGGACAGAGGGAGCCACAGGAAGGGGCAGAAGCAAAATGGCAATGTTAGTTGAGAAAGTGGAGGCTTGTGCTGTGATATGGTTCCTGCATTTGCAAGGGAAGTCTGCCAGGGAGATCCATGACCAGATGACCGCTGTGTATCAGGAAGGTGTACCATCATATGGCACAGCGATCAGATGGAAGAGGAGCTTCCGGAAGATGAACCCTGAAGTGGAAGACTATCTCTCACTGAGGAACCAGAAACTGTGGCACAAGTGGAAGCTTTGATCCTATCCGATAGGCGCATAACTATCAAAGCTATCGTTCATGAGGTCCGCATTAGCCATGGGTCGGTTTTCAACATCCATGATGAGTTACACTTGACAAAGGTCGCTGAGCACTGGATGCCACGATTGTTGACACCAGTTCAAAAACAGCAACAGATGGATGTGGCAAAGAAACTTTTGAAAAACATGAAAACGTGAAATTTTTCGACTGTCTGATCATGATGGATGGAATGTTATCAGCAAGGTGATGTTGAGTGTGTTCGGGGATCAGCAGGGTGTCATCAGGACCGACTACGTGCAAAAGGGCGTCACTGTCACTGGCGAGTACTACCAGAACCTTCTGAGAAAATCACGGGAGGAAATCAAGAAAAAGTGACACAGAATGCTGAGAAAATGTGTGTGACTTCTTCATGACAAAGCACCGGCTCACACTGCTTATGCTATGCTGATACTTGCTGCCAGTTTGGGATATGAAAATCTCCCCCATCCATCATATTCACCAGACCTGGCACTGAGAGACTTCTTTCTCTTTCCATGGCTGAAGAAGCCACTTCATGGTAAGCACTTTCAAGATAATGAGATCATTTCTGGTGTGGAGGACTTCCTAAACAGTCAAAATGATACCTTCTATGATCAATGTATCCAGCAGCTAATGCATCATTAGGGAAAATGTGTGGCCTTGCAGGGGGCATATGTAGAGAAGGACTAACTCGCATACAATTTCTTGCACCTGTGTCTCTGTTTCTTCTGGGTGATAATTAAAATTTTATGACTTCCCCACGTACAGTGTATAGTGGATGAGTGTGAATCTGACCACTCACCTCCATCCAGTGTGAAAGTTAAGAATGAATGGATCTATACTTCCATTCCCCCATAATCTTCATGGCAAGATGAAGTATATAAGCACAGGAATATTCGCTTAGTGGGGGGTGGAGTCCAACTGGGTCCACTCCGCACGGTGGCCAGTCAGTGGCCACCGTGCGGATGATGATGATGATGATGGGGAATTTGGTGGAATGAAGATTGGCAAGGGAAATCGAAGTACTCGGAGAAAACCGGCCCCAGCGCCACTCTGTCCACCACAAATCCCACTTGACCAGACCCAGGACTGAACAAGCACAGGAATAACTTTACCGTTACCTATTTTACCTTAAAGAATACCCTACACGAAACACCAGTGTAATAAGTTATTAAAGAATATGACAGGTTTTCATGACACATATTAGGATTACACTCTTCTGGGATGTGGTGCCATGTAGTTTGGTAGACACTGATACCTGTCTAGTAATCCATATGGTGTAACATCCCAGAAGACCATAATCATACTACTGTAGACAGTTTTTCTAGTATAAAATTCTATTTATGTCACTACTTACATTACAGTATGTGAATTCATAATGACTATTCCACTCTCCTTGAACTCTACATTCAATTGCACCGGCCTGGTTCTTTACTTCAGCTGTGACTTGATGAACTTTGCCTCCATAGAATGGCTATATAAAATAGACCAAACCCATTTACTACAACAACTTTCCCAATATACTGAGAATGACAACAAGATATACCAACATATCAAAGTGAACTTAATATCTCTGAAAATGCTGCAGCAATAAAAACAGAGGTTGTCATGTAGACAATTGACAAAAAAAACTGTAGTACCCATAATGAATAGACTCATCCAATTTATCAATAAACTATTTAGTGGCAAGACAGTGTATCTGAACAACATAAAAACAGCTAAAGTAGTGTCCTCCAAAGTGTAACCTTATTTCACAATTATATAACATACTGTGGAACATTCATTCAAATTCACTTTCCAGTATTTCTCCAGTGACAGTATATGCGAGGGAGAGTAAGTAAACAGGTCACAAATGGAAACTAACATAAAACATGTGATATTCAAACCTGGTAAAACATTTATTTCTCGACATATCATCCACCAACATTGATACACTTGTCCCATCACTTTACCAATGCATAAAAACCCACAGCACAGAAGTCTTTTGACTGTTATCTCGGCCACTTTTAGGTTGAAGGTCAACTGGAATGTTTCCATTGCACTGAAGCATACTCTGAATTGGGTTGGTAGTGATGCACCCATGATCTGTCCTCAGTAACAATCCTGTTAAGCATATCTTCTCCTTCATCTACATACTGTAAGAGATGTTGCAACGACAGATCCATTTGGTTCATTCTTTCTCAGTCCTTCAGTTCTCTGGGCAAACACCGTGTGCACACTTTCTGAAACTTCAAGCATTATGCTGTATGCTAGACCATGTGAACACCTGACTGCAGGTGTTACACTGCCTATCATTATCCTCCTGCAGCACGGTTGCTTCTCTCGCAACCTGGTCAGGCATCATTTACAACTTTCAAAAGTACGTGAGAGAATTTCATAGCTGTGAACAGCTTTATGCAATAAACACTTCCCACTGTAAACAGGAAACATTTCTTTATGAATATCCTTTGCACCGAGTCCATTTGCCCACAAAAAATGGACAACAGAACGATGCTCTTCAGTAGTTTACCCTCAAGCATGGTGGCCATTGACTATTGAAACCACCCTCTAAATATGTGCATGCATGTCTGCTACCTAGACTGTCATGAAGCTGGACTGTGCTGCTACCTAGTGATACACATAGAAAACTTATTACATCCATTACAGCTGTTTTACTTCCATTTGTGTCCCATTTAGTGACTCTCCCTTGTAATATGTCAGTCTTTCTTTGAACAGTCATTGATGAGGAGCTATTTTCTGCACAGTAGCATCCACTTAGGCAAAATACAGATTGCCTGTATGGAATGTGCATGAGTCTTATAGCTGAGATAACATAACACTTTCATTGTTCTTGATGGAATGGTTTTACTGAATACACAGACTGTTATAACATTACAAAAACAGTCAATTATTTAGACATTCACTGATCTCTCAGTTCCCAGAAATGATGAATGTTGACTAATAAGCAGTAAACTGATATTTCTTTAAATGCTGCTTCCTGGACTGTGACGTTGACATTTTTCTTCACCAACAGTGATAAAGTAGGATGTTGACAGACTTTACATGCACATTTTGGAAGACACAAGAGTTGACATTCGAACTACACTTCTGGAAATCATAGACAATTAAACACCATCTCTGTATCTTCAATATATACAGTGACTTAACTGAAAAATTATTCTTCCACAAACAAAACTTTGTTCAGTACATGCTGCACTGGGGTCTTTGGATATGAATGTCTGTGCACAGAATAATACTTTCATTCTTGCAGCTTTGGCAAGGAGGCCATAATGTTTGTTTCACATTACTCCACAAAGTTTACAGTCTTTATAACTGTAAGATTCATGCTGGAGTCATAGTATTATAAGGCAATATTAACATTAATGTTTATATATTTTGCTCCATATTAGTAAAAAATTGGCTAGATAACAACAGAGACAACAGACAACAGAGACAATAGACAACAGAGAATTTGTTCTCTGTTGTCTTACAAAGTTCACAGGTTCTAAAATAATGTTATATTTCAGCATCCCGTTGCACTGAAGTATCACTTGTGTTTTGTCTTCCATCTATAATGCAACACACTTTTCTATTTCATACAACGCCAAAATTACATTCGATTCACTACAATGTTAATTAAAATATCTTAAAATGTCATTAAAATATATACTATGTCTGGCTACATGTTTCAGCCTCACAGGGCCATCTTGAGGCAACTCATTTTGATGAAAGCCATTGCACTGTGCTCATTTATGTCAGTAGTACTCATTGATGTATATCTTCATGATTCTCAATTTTAGTTTTTCTATCTTAATATTGGAGGATTCTCTCTGTAATATACTGTCATGTGTAGGGTGGTATGCTTGACAAAATAATTGTGGATTCTAGTTTAGATGACTGGATTTATTAGCACTCTGGTTACAATCTCACTTAATCACATTTAATACAGTGCTATCACTGTTTCCACAATTTACAGTTCACCATTGCACACGTACTAGCATTCTCTGTTTTCACTAGTCGTCTCCTACTAACAGATCTCAGCATAGAAACGATCACTTCAAATCTCTAAGAAGTCTCCGTTTTCTATGACGAACCTTCCATGGCTATCTTCCATTGAGAACTCATAATTGAACTCATAGTGCTGTTTGTCTTTAAGATAACTCCTTTGCATGGACCCCATGGAAAACATCATCCACCACTGTTGTGGATATATGTTTACAACTGCACTGCCTGGAAACAGACTTCCCACAGCTCCGTGCTTTTGCTCGTCGTGGACCACAAAGAAAACACAGTCTCCCTTCTATTGTTGCCTGTATCCATGTTTACAAAGCTGTTGTCTTGCAACGCACTGATAAAATCTGTTACATCCATTACAATATGTTTGGCTGTCATAAGGACAGGAAAGAAAGGCAGACATTTAAATACCTTAGAAAAGTATCACATTTACAAAATTAGCAGGAACAACTCACACATGAACAATACACACACACCAACACACACAATCCCAAGTTCCTAACTTCACAACAGGTAGCAGTACACATACCACCAATGATAGCCATACCAAATCAGTATAAGTTACACATGACCAGGGAAGCAGCACACATAAAGGGGCACATGAGCACAATATACAACATTTAGACATAAAAAGATGCAATAGCACCTTTTTATGTATAGTATGTATAGTATAGATGCTAATAAATCATGGATAACCCCAGGAATTGTAAAATCATGTAATAAAAAAGGGAGCTCTATATAAAAATTAAGAGCAATAATGATTCTAGATTAAAAGAACACTATAAAATGTATTGCAAGATATTAAGTAGAGCTATCTCAACAGCAAAAAAGTTATATCTGAACAAAGTCATAAGAACTTCCAATAATAAAACAAGAACAACCTGGAAAATTATAAAAAAACATGACTGGAAATAGCCAAGCTCCTACTAAGGTGACTTGTTTAAATATAAAGGGTAATATCATTCAGGACTACAAAAATATAGTAAGATCGTTTAATAACTTTTTTTTTAGATATAAGCAATTCTACGAAGAAATGGACAAATAATACTGTGGAAACAGATAAGAAGTTCATGGATTATTTATACACTTCATTTCCAAAACCATCTCAGAAATTGGTATTAAAAGCAACTAATAGCAATGAAATAGAAGAGATAATAAGATCTATAAAACTTAAAGCAGCTTGTGGATACGATGGAATTACTACCAAATTAATAAAAGCAAGTGCACCATATATATCATCACCATTAACTTACATATTTAATAAGTCATTGTCTACAGGAATATTCCCTGCTCGATTAAAATATTCTGAAATAATACCCATACACAAAAAAGGGGATAAAACCGACATGTCTAATTATAGACCTATATCTTTACTCCCAATCTTTTCTAAAATTTTTGAAAAAGTTATATATAAAAGAATGATTTTCCACTTAAATACACATAACCTGCTAACGCAGGAGCAATTCGGCTTTAGAAAAAACTCTTCAACTACATTAGCTACTTATAATCTAATGGAGAATATTTATAGGGCTTTAAACAACAAATATATAGCGGGTGGAATTTTTTGTGATCTGAGTAAGGCTTTTGACCGAGTAAATCATGATATATTGCTATCAAAAATGGACTTTTATGGAATTGAAGGAGCTGCTCAGAAACTTATGAGATCCTATTTGAGAGGAAGATACCAGAGAGTAATTTTGTATGAAAATGGGAGTAAATGTTGTTCTGAATGGAAAGAAATACAGTGCGGAGTGCCTCAGGGCTCTGTATTAGGCCCAGTGCTCTTTTTACTATATGTAAATGACTTACCAAAAATTATATCTGACCTATCCAAACCAATATTATTTGCAGATGATACAAGTATCCTTATCTTTGATAAGAATCCTGCAACATTTAAAATTAGAATAAATAAATTATTTGAGATGATAAATGAATGGTTTAGGAAAAATGAGCTAGTAATAAATTATGAAAAAACTTATTTTCTACAGTTTAAAACTAAAAACAGTAAAAACTTAAATGTTCAAGTTAGTTATTTAAACAATCAAATTCCAAGTATTTCTAATATATCGTTTCTGGGATTAAAAATTGAAAATTTTTTAACGTGGGAAAGTCATATTGATGCAGTAATTGATAAGTTAAACAGATCCTGTTTTGCAATCCGATCAGTTAAATCCTTTTTACCACTGGAGACATTAAAAATGATGTATTTTTCCTATGTACATTCTATAATAACGTATGGATTAATATTCTGGGGTAACTCCCCGCATAGTATAAAAGTGTTTAGGATGCAGAAAAGGATAATTAGGATTATAACAAATACAACAAAGAGAACATTGTGTCATAGTTTGTTTCAAGAATTGGATATCCTCCCCCTACAAGCTCAATATATATTGTCGATCTCTCTGTTTGTCATAGTAAATAAGGAACTGTTCACATTCAACTCGCAAATGCATAATTGTAGTACCAGATCTATCTGTGATCTGCATTATCCGCAAACTAGTCTGACACAATTCCAAAAAGGAATATGTTACATGGGGGTAAAGATCTTTAATCATTTGCCACCAAAAATCAAATCTATGTCTAATGACTTAAATTTTAAAATTCAGTTGACAACATTTTTATTGCAAAACTCTTTTTATACATGTGATGAATTCTTTAGTAACAAATTTGCCTAGAAATAAGGATAATAACATAAACAATTTTAATATTGCATAATTTTATGTATAGTGATGTAAGACTGTAAATTTAACACATGTTTCTTTTTATCTATTTTAATGATTATAAACTGTACATATATATTTATATTTGTATTGTACTATATTAACTATGTGACTGGTTCTATATCTATGTATATGGATTTATGGAATATACAATAAATGAATGAATGAATAGCCCAAGAATTAAAGGCAGATTTACACTAACGAACATATTGCAGAGTGCTTGGGATACTGAAGATGCCATTTGGATTGTTAATTGGTTTTATTAACAACCTATAGTCGTAACTACAATTAATTATAACACTGTTGCAGGCTTACACAATTTATAAACCCTACACACTAATCTATTCACTCTATCTCCAGTAGTCTTCACTTATTTACAGTAAAACATGGGAGCTGTAAAAGTGTCACTCAATTACACACTCCCAATAGCCAATGCCTTCTCAGTTATCACAAACTATCACTCATTATCACACATAAAATCTTCTAATCACGTTCAGTTCTTCTTCCTCCTGTGGCTGCTTCGACTGACTGATTTCTGTTCTGAAGAATAATCGCTCCTTAGTTAATCCATTTTCCCTTATAAACCCTCAATCGGAGAGGCAGAAAACGCAGCTTGCTTCACTGTTACATGACTGCCATGTTTACAGAGTTGTTGTTTGGCAACACTGCCAAGAGTTGCTTACTACTCCGTAGCAACCAGCGCGGTTTGGCTCGGTTCACAGCATGGAGAAACACCACTTTCCTTATTGCTGCATAACCTTGATCCACTGTTCCGTAACTTGGCAACCGACCATTTATCAAGAGTTTGTCTTCGTGGTAACTCTTACCACATCCCGTTGCCCAACAGTGGTTTGACATGTCACACTATATTACATATTACAGAGAGAAGCTGAAATATGAAGACAGAAAAAGAACAGACATTCTCAAAATACTAAAATCGAGAATGATGATGATATACATCAACGAGTACTACTGACATAAGTGAGCACAGTGCAATGGGTTCCATCAAAATGTGTTGCCTGACGATGGCTCTGTGAGGCTGAAACATTTAGCCAGACATAAAAAAGTGTGTTGCATTACAGATGGAAGAGAAAGCACAAGTGATACTAAAACAATGTATTATATGCATTTTTAAATTGACTATTTAATAACACTCTCAGTATTGCAACTAGCACTGATAACAGAACTAGTGGATGCTGAGAGCTGGAGGAATGAGTTTTGCAGGGAAAGCCACACTGCTCAGAGAAAACCTGCCTCAATGTCACCTTGTCCAAAACAAACTCCACATGATGTGACCTTCGACGCAACCTGGACTGTCATACCTGGAAGGTGGGGACTAACATGACCTTGCATTATATGATACAACACCCTGGGCAAGTGTGGGTGAATGCCTAACCACTAGTGGTGAACAAGGTTAATAACATTAGGGGGAAAGAATTTGGAATCTACTTTAACATATTCAATGTGTGTGTTGAGTTCATGTCCTTACCCATTCATATGACAATTTCTTTCTAATGCATAATCTCTTCACAGCGTTGGCTATACCAAACTTCCTGGACAGATCTGACAAATCTAGAGTTGTGACTATATGGCTGACACAGCATAACACAGGTATGTTTACATGTTTTAATTACAAGGTGGTTGAAATATGACCGGGACTGATTTTTTTTTAAAACCATAACTGTCAAACACTTACTTGCACATGTCAGTCTTCAACGTACTCCCCTCCGGAGTCAACATATTTTTTCCAACGTTCTGGAAGCATCCTGATGCCCTTTTCAAAAAACGCTTGTGGCTGGCAGCATATCCACTCCCGAACAGTCTGGATGATGGTGTCGTCCACAAACCACATGTCTTGCAAGTCTGATTTGAGCCTTCCGAACAGGTAGAAATCACTTGGGGCCAAAAAGGGACTGTACGGCGGATGTGTCAGAAGGTTCCATTTCAATTTCCGTAGGGTTTCCATTGTCGTTTTGGTCGTATGGGGCCACGCATTGTCTTGAAGGAAGGCTACCTGATTTCCACCTGCCTTCCGCTTGGATCGGATCTTTTCCTTCATGTCTGTTGCCAGAAGGTCTGAGTAATAAGCTGTATTGACTGTTCTGGCATCTGTCACAAAGTCTACATGGATAACCCCCTGCCAGTCCCAGAAGAATGTTGCCATCACTTGCCGAACGGCTCCTCTGCACTCTCTTGGGTTTGGGAGAACTGGTATGCCTCCAATCACATGATGACTGCTGGGACTTGGGTATGAAGTAGTGCACCCATGTTTCATCGGTGGTCACTATAGACTTCAAAAACGCATCACCTTCGTCTTCAAACTGTTGTATGAGACAACTGGCAGCTTCCATGCGCACCATTTTGTTCCCGTCCATCGAAGTCTGTGGTACCTACCATGCATTCACCTTTCGATAGTGCAGGTGGTATTTCACAATGTCTTCTACACTACCAACACTGATGGACAGCATTGCTACAAGTTCCTTGATAGTGATGTGCCTATTCTCACGAATAAGCACGTCTGCACGATCAATGTTTGGCTCGGTGACGGATATTCACGGCCGACGACCATGTGGTTCATTCTCCATGCGCTCTCTGCCCTCTTTGAAGCACTTACACCACTCAAACAGACGGGTCCGTGACAGACACTCTTCCCCATACTGTTGTTGGAGTCTGTGGTGAATTTCAGTGGACGGGACGTTTTCTCCAACAAGAAATTTGATCACAATGCATTGTTCTACACTCCGCGGTACCTTCTGTTCGCTCATCATTCTAGCAACTCCCAAACAGGACTGAACAGGTTCTAACTTGAACAGGCGGGAGAGTGGAGGTTGTGGCTTCACTCTCTCAAGGTTGCACAGCTGCTCTGCAGTGCGGCTTGTTTACACACAAATCAGTCCCGGTCATATTTGAACCACCTTGTACATGCACAGAAACTGTGAGCATTGACAGTATGGTGAAAAGGAGTATTTGGGGATTTAATAATATTATGGAGTAAGAGATAAATGTTGTATAAATTACCAGTAAAGGAAGAAAACTGTAATTGTAAAATGTCAACAATAACTGAAGCTTATATTATCTTCCATTAAAAGTTTAAATTCAAATTATAATTTATTGTAAGAAGAGAAACTCAGTTGTACCTTGGTATGGAAGATGATGGCTGCTGAATAGCCTGTCATAGGACAACTGATGGTAGCTTTTCCCCCAAGTTCAATCCAGGGCACTGATATGACTGAGCGTGCATATGCTGATGGCAAGGTAAAGTCATACCGTTCACCGTGATTCTCCAAGTAAAGGCTTAATTCTCCAATCATATTCACCCCAACAGACATACCAGAGAAATTGGACTTGGTCCAGATGGACGAATTTAAACACATTCTCTTGACAGGACACTCCACATAAAATGCTGTTACTATAAGAAATATGAAAGTTACCATTATGCAATAAAAATAAACATTCTCCAATACAAAATTAAAATAAATGTTATATACATATTCAGTACTAACTAATTCATTACATGTTTCTTAAATTTCTTTGTGATTATGCAATAGGAACTGCAAATTAAAAAAAGAAACATGAAAACTGGACACAGAAATCACCATGGTCACTCACTTTTACTGATGTATAGTAACATACCTGGAGGATGGTGAGAGACCTGCTCAGCTATGTAGCTGATTTCAATACTTTCAACTGATGTGTCTGTGATCACACTGTACTTCTTGATTACATCTTTCACTTCCTCCACTGACACTGAGCTCGCATCTACTGTTTCACCAACTTTTTCCTGTGTTGTGGCATCAAGTGGACATATTTGTGTTTCTGACTCATTTGCTAACTTTGAACATTGCCCAGATGTGTGGCCATTATCTGTAGCAATATTTTCAGTTGCAGATTTTGATCTTGACTGTGGACTCAAATTTACAGTCTCATACACACACTTCGGTTTTAAGCCCGTGTGTTCCTTTGAACTGGAATTTGTATTCTGTACCCTCCAGGAGCAATGAAATGTTTCTCCAATTATGGGATTATATGGCTTCTTGGCAGTGGAGTCTGGCTTCCCCATGTGGAATGACGTAAGATACCATTCAAGAAGTGCCATCATACGTCCAAAAGGTGTCACTTCATCAGGTATGCTGTGTAGAACAAAAGAATTTGTCTTCTGAACTTGATTTAACCATTTGTATCCAGGTGTGTCATTTGCATAATGAGGGGCTTCATAACTTGTACTCTTCTCCAAGTATAATTAGAATGATTAAGTCAAGGAGGATGAGGTGGACAGGGCATGTGGTACAAATCCACCTGGATAACTGTTGGAATAAAAACTTCACGTAAACATAAAAGACATCTATATTTGGCCAGTAGGGACAGTAATGATCCAAGACTAAAAAGTCACTACAAAATTTACTGTAAAATCTTGTCAAAAGTCATTAAAGAAACCAAACAGAATAATTATAACAACCAAATTCTAAAATCAAACAATAAAATTAAAACCACCTGAGATATTGTGAAAGTTGAATAAGGAAAGAAAACTGTTAATGAAGATGTACAAAGTTTGAATATTGAAGGAAAGTCTACTAATAATCCACAAGTTACTGCGAGTGCATTTAATGAATATTTCTTCTCATCAGTTGAGAAAACATCTCTTAATAATAATAATAATAATAATCCAATATACTATCTGTCACATTCCTTTAATAGTTCATTTCCAAATATAAATCTCAAATTCTCAACAATAAAGGAAATTGAAAACATTATTAAATCCCTTAAGCCCAAAAATTCACATGGATATGATGAAATTTCTACCAATTTACTTAAAACAAGCTCTGTTTACATCAGTTCACCGTTGAATCATTTGTGTAATAAATCTTTATCAGGGATTTTTCCGCAACACTTAAAATACACTGTAGTGAAACCACTTTTTAAAAAAGGCGAGAGAAAATGCATTTCTAACTACAGACCAATTTCTATACTGACGTCATTCTCAAAAGTCTTTGAAAAAGTTATATATAACAGATTACTTGAACACTTAAATTCTAACAAAATATTAGTTAAAGAGGAGTTTGGATTTAGGAAAGACCAAACCACAGAAAAAAAGCAACCTATGAACTAACCAACGATATTTTGCATGCTCTCAATAACAGATTAATAGTGGGAGGGATTTTCTGTGATTTAGCAAAAGCTTTTGATTGTGTAAATCATGATATCTTTCTATTGAAATTAAATTTCTATGGAATAACTGGCAAAGCTAATGAATGGTTCAAACCATACCTCAAAAATAGGTACCAAAGAGTGGAGATAAAAAGTAAAAATTCCAGTTCCAATGCATTTTCAAACTGGGGAATCATAAAACATGGTGTTCCACAGGGATCAATTTTGGGCCCCTTGCTTTTTCTTCTCTACATAAACGATTTATCAAAAACCGTCAACAATAAATCTAAACCAATTCTATTTGCAGATGACACTAGTATAATATTTAAGAACTCTAAATTTGAAGACTTTAAAAATGATAAATGTTGTATTTGAAGCTTTAAATAGATGGTTCAAAGCCAATAAACTCTCACTAAATTTTGATAAAACCCATTACATATCATTCTCAATGAAAAACAGCCACCAAATTGATCTGGTCATCAGTTATGCCAACAAATTAATCTATAAAGAACCTGATACAAAATTCCTTGGAATACATGTAGACAGTACACTGTCTTGGAAAATACATAAAGAACGAACTATTCCTAAATTAAGTGCAGCTTGCTATGCAATGAGATTGATTAAGCCCTTTATGCCACAGGAAACACTGAAGATGGTTTACCATACCTACTTTCTTTCATTCTATTATGAACTATGGATTAATATTCTGGAGGAACTCTTCACATAGCGTAAAAATTTTTAAGATACAAAAGAATATAATTAGAATTATTACAGGATGTAGAAGTAGAGATTCATGTAGAGATTTATTTAAGAAATTAAAAATTCTACCTCTTCAATCACAATACATACTATCGCTTCTCTTATTTGTTGTGTACAACAAAAATAAATTTGAATTAAATTCCAATATCTATAGCATGAATACTAGACAAAAATATAACTTCCATCTACCTTCATCAAACTTATCACTATATCAAAATGAGTCTACTTTTTTGGCATAAAAGTGTACAACAGTCTCCCACAAAGTATCAAAAACTTAAGTAATGATATTATATTTATTATATTTAAGCATCCTGTTGCACTCCATATGATAAATGATATAAACTCCGTCTCAAGTGCAAACAATATATTTTGTGTCTTTGATCTTGCTCCCTACACTACATGTTTCAGCCTCAGACGGCCATCATCAGGTGTATAACACTCACGTCGCTGTCACACTGCACTCAGTTCAAAATTTAACATCTAAAACACTCTCCCTGTCATTATCAACTTCTACTTCGTTGATAGCTGTCCACCTGTAGATTACTTCACTTAGTAATGATACTAAACATTTTAAATCAGAGCTAAAGAAATATCTGCATGCTCATTCCTTCTACTCTGTAGACGAATACCTCAATGTAAATAGAGAATAATGTAGAATTAAGCTATATTAGTTTAAGATAAAATTACTTGTACCAGTAGGTATTATTTTGACTTGTTCTATATCCAGAGGTATTAACCTACTTAGGACCTATGGAATGCAAATAAATTCAATTCAATTCAATTCAATTCAATGGGGGAGAAAAGGAATGCATATAGGATTTTGGTGGGAAAGTCTGAAGGAAAGAGACCACTGGGAAGACCAAGGCATAGGTGGGTGGACAATATTAAAATTGACCTTAGAGAGATAGGATGGGATGGTATGGATTGGATTGATCTGGCTCAGGATAGGGACCAGTGGAGGGCTCTTGTGAACGCAATAATGAACTTCTGGGTTCCATAAAATGTTGGGAAATTCTTGAGTAGCTGCAGAATTGTCGGCTCCGCCAGAAGGGCTCAGCTATTTAAGTAAGTAAGTAAGTATATAGGTGTGTCAATGAACTCCAAAATAGAGGCCTCAGTCATTGCAAGCAAATTTTATGCAAAATGTAAAAGTTGAAACAGATTCTGCTGCCATCTGTGGGCGATGTTGTGACACTGTATGTTTAATAAATTGTGTGGGCTGCAGGTGATATCAATGAGACCAGTGAAAGTAAGTTTCATTAATTTATAGACAAGAAATATCGACATAAATTACAACCACTTTTCTTAAGTCAGTTTCCTAGGGCTGAATACTTGAAATGGGGAAAAATATATGATGAGTTAAACATTTCACAAGCATACACACATATGTGCATGGACAAGAAGGTCGGAATAATGGACGATGCAGATAGGTACACAAAGTTTTCTGGATATGTACACGTATATGTTAAGTCATATTTATTCACATTGTCATGTGACAGTGACTATAGACGGGTTTTGGATTGATGACCAAATTTATTGAACTCTCTGATAAAGCACATGACTACATTTTACATTACCCTGTTACACACACACTAATGTCACTGCTTGCTAGTGGATTCCAACAGCAGACGTTCCCCTTCCTCTGGGTTTCAAAACTGTCCCAGACCTCAGCTACTAGCTCCTCATAGCAACAGCTCACAACAACTGAGCCCGAGTGGTTATCTCACTCGCTCACTCACTCAATCACTCACTCACTAACAACATTGAATGACTCACCAATCAACTCTTCACTAACTGACTCACTAGATCATAACTTGCCCCACTTATAACATCTCAGCACGAACACACAGAAAACACTGCTGCCCATTTTTGTTATTAACCTCTTGTTGCCGTGAATTGCTGCAGCTGTGTCTGTTGGTGCAGCCACTATCTAGCAATGGCTGTGGTATACTTGTTCATTTCTCGGACACTACCTAGCAACGGCTGTGGTATAGTTCATTTCACGGACACTGCCTAGCAATGGGTCTACATGCCACAATATTTTAACATTTTTTTCAAATACTGTCATTCTTGAAGGGATGCTATGTTTCTTAAGGCTTGATAAATCAGAGATCATTACACTAAACAAAGAGTTTAAATTATGACATCTGAAGTTTGGATCACATACCTTTGTATATAAAATACGTGGTAGTCATTAAGTTCGTGGAATGTGGTTTTAATGCATCATGTTACAAGGTATTCACATACACTTATGCAGATCGACATCAGCCCTCAAAATAGTTGCTGTTGTCTGCTATGCAAGTCTGCCAATGTTGATATAGCTGTCAAAAACACTGCTGAAACATACTGGCAGTAAATTCCCATACGATGGTTTGCGGCCATTCCACGAACTTATTGACTGGTAGTATATTATATGTCAATATTCAAAATAAGCAAATTTGCCTTCCTTGGGAAGTCCACAATAATGAGAATTCCAAACAGCACTTAAAACTGATGATATAATGAATACTTTTTACAGGCAATTTAGAATGAAGACACACACATACGAGTGTATATATATATATATATAAATCACTCAAAAAAATCAAAAGTTGAAAATATGTGACACTATCATTGTAACCTATAAAAATGTTAAGAGTTTATAAAAAAATTAACAGTTATTCTGTAATATGAAAGTGATGTGAGAGTCATATAGGAAACTGATATGCAAAAGAAAAACGTCATGAAACTTCAACAGAAATGGATATTTCTACTTCAGGCACCATGAACAGAAACTGAAAACATCGTCTGTATGGTATTAACCACTAATCATACATAGTGGCTGTGTGGTCTAGTGTCAAACTGCGACAGTATTTAGCACTGAATCCACTAGTACTTATGATTTGCTGCAGTGGTGCTGAGTTTCTTGAGAACATTTATTTATATACATAACATGGCTACACTACTGCTCTAAAACACACAACCTACAAAGGCCCATAATCTCATTGTTAGCATGATAGTTACTAACAATATTCCCACGAGAAATCATATCACCCGCACAAGACTAATGAAGTCACAGAAGACTTGGCGTTTGCAGCAGCGATCTGTAGAGTGTTTTGACTGGTGAGTGTGTTATAACTATTTGTACTTATGAGTGTGTCTGTTCAATAAATCCAATTACCAATCGAAATCTCGTGTCTAGACCCTAACACATGACAGCATGGATAAGGGTCCTGCAAACGTCCACTGAAGTATCAGCAGAACTGATGGTACATGCTGTTTTTCTCTTTTAAGCTGAATTTGTGAGTCCTGTTCATAGTGGATTTCTTCCGAGTAATTCACTGAGCTACTTCTAGTCCACTTAGTTTTGTTTGTGCAGAGGGAAGTCTCATAAATGCCTCGACGATGCTCACTAAAATTTGCTCCCACCAAACTCAGACATTGTCCCATGAAAAGGTCTACATAAACAGGGACTGCGAGAAGCTTGGAGAAAACAGTAGTATGTTGGGGCAACTCTTAATTTGCAGGCAGTATGATTACTGTACATGGAAGTGCAGTTTAACCACAACAAGATGATCTGCTCTGCACTGAACCAAGAAGCAAACTGATCACTTTCATCTCTCTATGAATTGTCTTACAAGCAGATTCATCAATCTGGAAAAGCCCTGTCCAAAATAATGCAATGCTGTTTTGAATATATGGAGAAATGAAACAGGCAGGGTCAGCCCTACAGGTTGCCAAACTGTGTGACTGTGAATTGAGTACTCTGAAAGTTTTCTTGATTTATTTCTTGCGATATATTAACAGCTACCCTTGCACATGTGTACTGAGGTTGCTGGGGAAGTGGACTGTTAATGTCTCTCCATCTACCCTTCTAACGCTATTTTGCCAGACATGCTCATATGAGTTCCAAGAACATAAAGGAGCATCTCAGATATGCTGTAAAATGTACTTTTACAAGAATTCAAGAAGATGAAAAAAGTACTCATTACAACACAAATTCTGAAGTACTCTTTGTCAGAACCAATAAATGTTGCTAAGCTTATGATATTTAAATTCATGGAGCACAAGAAACTGCTGGGCAAAATGAAACACTTCTTACTAGATGAAATTTTAAATTAGGCTTAAAAAAATAATAATGAGATTAGGAAACTGATCTATATACTTACTTACTTACTCATGGAGCTGAGCCCTTCTGGAGGAGTCGCCAATTCTGTAGCTACTCAAGAATTTCCCAGCATTTTATGGATCCCGGAGGTTCATTACCCTGTTCACAAGAGCCCTCCACTGGTCCCTATTCTGAGCCAGATGTATTCAATCCATACCATCCCATCCTATCTCTCTAAGATCCATTCTAATAATGTCCACCCACCTACGCCTTGGTCTTCCCAGTGGTTTCTTTCCTTCTGGATTTCCCACCAATATCTCATACACATTCCTTGTCTCCCCCATTCGTGCTACATGCCCTGCCCACCTCATCCTCGACTTGATCACTCTAATTATACTTGGAGAAGAGTACAAGTTATGATGCTCCTCATTGTGCAGTTTTCTCCAACCTCGTGTCATTTCATCTCTCTTCGGTCCAAATATTCTCCTCAACACCCTGTTCTCAAACACCCTCAGTCCATGTTCCTCCCTTAATGTCAGAGACCAAGCATGACACCCATACAGAACCACAGGCAAAATTATAGTTTTTTATATTCTAATTTTTATGTTTTTGGACAGCAGATAAGAAGACAAAAGGTTTTGGACTGAATGATAGCAAGCATTACCCGAGTTCAATCGCCTCTTAATTTCCTCCTAATCGGGTTTCGATCTGTTATTGTTGTTCCCAAATATCTGAACTGTGCCACATTTTCAAAACATCCGTTTCATATCTTTATGCATGATTTTGCCCTGCATTTTGGTGATGAGACAGCAACATATACTTAGTTTTCTCTGTGTTTACTTCTAGACCAACCTCGTTACTTGCGTCAATTAAAGTTTGTGTGGTTTTCTTTATGATATCTACATTATCACCCAGTAGATTCACATAATCAGCACAGACTAACAGCTGATGTGTCCTGTCTAATTTCGGTCCCACTTGGTTTCCCTGGACCTTCCTAATTGCATATTCCAAGGCAAAGTTGAAAAGGAGTGGCGATAAACCATCTCCTTGTTTTAGACCATTCTGAATAGGAAATTTATCAGACAAATGTTTACCTACACGGATGTTACTATACATTTCGTTTAAACACATTTTAATCAAACTAACTAGTTTCATGGGTACCCCAAACTCTATTAGAATATTATACAATACTTCCTTCCTAACTGAACCATAGGCTTTCTTGAAGTCTATGAATAGCTGATGTACTGTCTCATCGTACTCCCATTCTTTCTCCAATATCTGACAAATGCAAAAGATCTGATCTGGAGTTGATCTGTTACGTCGAAACCCATATTGATGATCCCCAATAATTTCATCTATATATGGACTTAACCTTGAAATAAAAATATTGGACAACATTTAATATGAAGTTGATAGCAGTGATATCCCCCAATAATTACTACAGTTAGCTTTATCTCCCTTCTTGTGAACTGGTACAATAATAGACTCCTTCCACTGATCAGGCAATTTTTCCTTATGCCAAATAGAAGTAATTAGATTGTGGAACGTAATACTCAAACCCAGACATGTGTTTATGTATTTCTCACGTTGAAAATGATGGATGTGCCATGAGTTTAATGACATTTGAGGTGTCCATGGCAGTGAGTATTATGACTATGGTCAATTGTGATGTGACACTGTGAAGTTTGATAGGTACCAAAATTTTGGAGCAACCTGCTACCTTCATCTTCATGGCTGGAAATCACATCCCCAAATATGGTAATCTTAATTATCAGTTTAGTGTCACATAGGATATTTCTAACATGAGGGTGGTTCAAGGTTGACTTGACTTCACTTTTTTACATAAAGGATACACACGCAAGAATCAACAAACTCTCACTCCTTTTCAAGATAACCCCCCCTCCCACCTTTATACAAACACCTTTCCCATTGTGCTCGCAAGTTAATGATGCCAGCAGCATCCTAACTGTGTAGCCAGAGTTCATCATCAGTTTGAAAATTCTGTCTTGGTAGGCGTAGCACTGTTGATCCAAACAGTCAGGGTTGTAAGGAGGGTGGTTCATTACTATCAATGTCACCTTGTTGAACATCAACATCTTTGGGACCCACCAGGCACACACTTTCTTCAACAAGAGTATTCATGGATAAGTGATCCAACATTGCCAGCACTTATGTCACTGCTGAATGCAATGTCACATGCTTCCAAAAAACAGCTTTTGAAAACAGGAAATGTTCACATCACACACAGCTGCAGGTTCAATGCGAGCATGCAATAGGAGTGAGACTTCTTCATGACCTTCAGAAAACTTAACGTATGAATCACAGACAGCTGCATGTGACAGGGTCTTTTCCCCACACCGTACATTTAACCTATGAAGAATTTCTGATGGTTTCATTTCTCTTCCATTAGAAATCTGATGATACAGCACTGTTCTACACCAGAAGTGACAAGGTTCAATGCCATCTTGTATTAGTGAAGTGGGGCATATGGCCATCTGCCATGCAGTGAGTGCATGTTGCCATAAACTGCCCATAAAAGCATTTAACTTTTCTGGTGTTCATGTCTTCAGGAACAGAATAAAGTTAAGGTTAACCCTGACCCACCCTTGTATGAAACACAAAACTTTATTCATATAATACTTATCTCATGAGGGTCATATCAGTCTGCATACTACTATTTACATAACTAGGTTAGACTTTTTGAGTTTATTTAAACCAAAATATGTTAAGCAAGAATCTGAAATTGCATGCTTTAACCTGTCTGATTGCTTAAAAGAATCATATGTAGCACAAAATCGCCTCTTCAATAAGATACTCACCAGACAAATAACTGTGGATGACCCATGCAATCTGCAAACATTTCAAGCAAAGATCTCTTCTCCAAGAAGAATGTTGGTAGCACAACCCGTGTGAGGTCCATCCCCAGTTTGAGTTGTGACAACAAGTGGAGAATAACTGATTTGTGTTCCTCAACAGGGACCAGAGAAGATTCTACATGGTCTTCTTCATCTGTCACATCTTCTCTTGAGCTGGCCCTACCTGGATGAATACATATAGAAAATGTATTACAGTGAAGGAGTATGTTAGCAAGTAGGTGAGTTTACAGGTTTGTCAGCAGCTATGGCTGTATTCACCTGGTCAGAACTGAAGTTAAAACATTCTTTTTCAAACCCAGTATAAAATAAATACAATTAAACACCTGTAAAATGCAGTGTGGTGTTAGAGTGTGTAAACTGTAAAATGGAAAAAACAATGAATGCTCATAAGATCTAAAAGTTTGTGATGATGGTAAATTGTTACAGACGGTTTTTTTAGAACAGACAAGATGATGGATAATGTCCAGCAACATATTAATTGTAATAAATTCTCAGCTAACGAGATGGGAGATGTATATATAATGCAACACCTGAGATGCACTGAGATTTTTCATCTGGATGGCAACCCATGTGCTTTCATCAATGGAGTAGGAGACTGTGAAATACTCCCAAAAAGAACTTCGCTTTTCATGTAAAGTATTCATTATTTGTCGGATAATGTTGACATACTTCAGTAAAACTTTTCAATATAAACTGTGGGAGCCAAGTTGTTTCGAGCAAACAAGTCGACAAATGCGAAAAAGTTAATTTATCCTTGTCACAGATTTTGCAAACCCACCTACTGACAATGAAAGAGGTCTATATGGACCACTGTGACCTAACACCAGCAATGGGGATAAAATGACTCAAATGGGATAATGAAAAAGAATCAATCAAATAAACTTGTCTACCCCAATATCATGATGTAATGCCATGACATTAAATGAGTTACGGCCATCCTCTCCTAAGATGTTGCATAACGAGCCACACAGCAAAGTTGGCACCCGTCACAATGTGCATTCCTGAAGCATGTGCGAAATGGGAATGGGAATACCGCACTGAATGCAAATAAGTGGCAGGTCACATTCCAGTAAACGCCCTGTATCAGATGAGAGCCCAATCTGAAGGTGCATAAGCAGGGTCTCCCTCTTCCTCATGGAACTGAAGGAGGACTGAAATATCAAAAAGTATCTGTTATCCTGTGTACCAGTTCTGAGAAAATGCATGAAGACAGGTGTGAACATCACTGCCTGGAGCTCTACATACAAGGCTGCCACTCTCAGTGGCCTGGTAGCCACCAGAACACTACAGACTTCCCTGGATTACCGGCTGAAGGACATCCATAACAATCGATGCTCAGGTGTGTCACTGTGCAGACCCTGCAAGTTACTTAGGATATATGTGCAGAAGAGGTGACACTGCCAAGGCTGATGATGAATACATAGAAGCACAAATCCCACCATTGAGAGAACATCAATTGCAGATGGTCTCGACTTTAGTGCACAGCTGCAAGAAGCTTCATAGCCTACACTGGAATGGATCAGGGCACAGTGCAGTCAGAGCAACTTCATGCAGTCTCCTCACCAAGACTTGCAATATGAAACTTCTAGAATACTCAGTGACTATTCAAATTTAATGTGGAATGAGGTTCCTATGACAGTTTGCTTTTAGGAAGCTGAAACAAATGGCAGAGCAGAAACAGACTGTGGACAGGACATACATCCTGCAATGGTGTCAATGTATGCACTGGATCTTTGGTGCAGAGAAGGAAAATACATTGAATTGAATTGAATTGAATTTATTTACATTCTATAAATCCTAAGCAGGTTAGTACCTTTGGATACAGAACAAGTCAAAAGGTTACATACATAAGTACAGGCAATTTTAGCTTAAAAATTAATATAACTTAATTTTACATCATTCTCTATTTACATTGAAGTATTCATCTAAAGAGTAGAAGGAATGAGCATGTAGATAATTCTTTAACTCTGATTTAAACTTTTTAGTATCATTGCCCAAGTTTTTAATACTTTGTGGCAGATTGTTGAACACTTTTATGCCAGTAAAGTAGACTCCTTTTTGATATACTGATAAAGTTGATGAGGGTAGGTGGAAGTTATATTTTTGTCTAGTATTCATGTTATAGACATCAGAATTTCTGCTGAGCACAGTGAGATAACGAATTATAATGACCTGTAGCTGGCATTCTATAGCAACTGTGCTCCAGGAGCTGTAACAGATAGCAATGTAGCAATGAACATATAGCGATGATGAGACAGATGCATCAACCATATTGACCACAGTGTTGACAGACACTGCAAACAGGATCACACTTAAAGCCAAGTCTTGTGACACCCCAGCTTCTTGAATATAAAGTGCAGATGAACAAAAAATAATGATCCTGGAGGAAGTTCAAAAGGAAAACTGGTACCTGGCCCTTAATATTTCAGTGGTAGTGTGTTCCTAGGATATCATGTTGCAAGGTGGTATCATACACCTTCCTCAAGTTGACACAGAGAGCAATAAGGTGTTTGCAAATGACAAAATAATTCTGGATACAGTGATCCAGATTAAGAATGTGGTCAGCAGTGGAACAGTGGCATTTTAACCTTCAGTGAGCTTTAGAATGAAGATTTCTACTCTCTGGAATAAAGAAAAGACAACAGGTTACCATATGCTCCATGGTCTTACAAACACAACTAGTCATGCTGATAGGGTACAGTCAGTTGTGAGGAAATAATCACTATTGGGCTTCAAAAAAGAAATAACAGCTTCTGTCCAGGCAGCTGGAGAAGGATTTTCTGACCAGCAAAAATTGTATATGGAGATTAGAAACTGCATGCCTGTGGGTGGCAGATGACAGAGCATTGAGTGGGACCTGGGAACATGTTGAAACAGTGATCTAATGCCGTGAGAAGTTCATCCATATTAAACGCTATGTTATATGTACAAATATTACGTTTTTGTATATTTTCCATCATCCTGTCTTCATCTAAAACACTCCGTCCTGTTTATTTTTCAAAACACAACATTTGGAGACTGGATTCTGTTTGTCTTCAGACAAAACCTAATCAGCTGGTCCCAATTGATAGAGTTAGTCCCTGTCTCCAAAACGTTGTTTTGAAAATTAAACAGGACAGTGTTTTTAGATAAGGACAGGATGATGGATAAAGTCCAAAAACATAATATTCATACTAATGTACCATCGTCACAAACTTTTAGTTCTTATTTACGTTACATAGCTCTGCAGGCCAAAAGGCAATACTTCTGCATCACCTTTAAGAGCAAAAAGAAGCACTGTGATTGTTGCTATTAAGAAGAGAAGCAAAATGAGATTCAAATGTATTATCAGTGTCTAGCTAGGATGCAAGGTCTGGAACTGCAATTGCACTTACTTGACATGTGCTGTAGTTTGTTCCAGACAACATCCAAATGTGTATACTTGGAAGGGCTACGAAAAAAAGAAGCTTAAAACGATGAGCACTTAGCATTATGCATAACACACTGCGCTTTGGCAGCCAGCATATAAAGGAAATTAAATTCTCCACTGTAGAGTGGTGGTTCAAGAGCCTTAGATCTTGCTTCCAAACACAAATGGCATTGTATCATTCACCTGTCCATGAGAGGACAGTTTTGCCACAAGAACTGGTACATATCAGAGGGCCATAACACGAAGTGGCTTGGACTGCAATGCTCATGAAATAATCTGCCATGGAGTCAACAGTGTCACGAGACAGTACTTCAGAATGTCTACTAACTGAGTTGATGTCGGGATGCAATAGGAATTATGGCAGAAATGTGAAGGTTTCTAGGTTAGCTGTATGTGTGTAAGGGGTGGGCCATAAAATCCTGCGCTCACATTGTGACCTTCAATGATCTACTGTGCTTCCCCTTTGGATTAACCCTTTATTAATCTTACACTTCAAATGAAATGTAGGACTTTATGTTAGCTGTAACTACCAGTAAATCTGGAGGAATGTATCATTCAAGACAGACTGCTGGATCTGGACTACATAAGACAGGGTCAACAGTAAGCTAGGTTGATGACCCTAGGTACAGGTGCATAAGAATACTCGACTGATGCCAGCACATAGTTCAGAAGCTATTCTGCCATTTTCATCAGTAAGGACTAAATCCCAGAAAATGGAGTGCTGAAACTGGCAAAGAAGAATAAATGGCTTTGATAATTGGAATATACCAGCAGCTGGCCCAGCAGGATGTACTGGTAATTCCAGCAGGAATACTACAAATTGTAAACGAAAGATTGGGTAGGTTGGAACCAAGGTGACTTGTAGCGGAGTATGAATGTTGAGTGGAGCAGAAAATATTCAGTCCTTACCTACAATACCTGTCCATCATTGACCCTACTGTCACCAAAGTGGTCATAAACAATGACCCACTTAACAAAGGAGGTTTAACACACAGGATGGAAAGATGTGAGTTTCCTACAAACAGATGATGGTTGGATAACGATACTGAGTCTGTACATCAGGGAACCACATATGGAAACTTTTTAAGATTTCACTGTAGAAGGCCCACAATAAATGGCCAGAAAAAGGCTGTGGACATGTATAAAGTACAGTGTTTTGATTGGAAAAATTTTTGTGATCTCCTTCTGCATTTCTTCTTGGAATACGAGAATTACCTGCCTGCAGGTCAGATGTGTTAGACAGTGGCTTGCTGCATTCAGTTATGCTTGACTGTTCAGACTGTTTGAGCCTGGTACCAAAATGATACAAAGGTTGGGTGACACTGGATAATGCCTTAGGGCAGGAGCCATAGAAGGGTCATGAAACTGGCAGAGGGGTAGCCATGGTAGACTCACAAATACCCTCAGTGTGAGAAACTGTATCTAACCCATGATGTGGAGACAGACCTTGAGATGTTGCAGCTGGGGACTGCTGTGTGTCCATGTACCTATATCAATCTCTCAAGAGAGGAAAATTATGGAAGAATGGGACTGATTCATGATCCTTGGTTTGCCCTCAAGGTACATATTTGTGTCTCCAGAAGAGAAGGCCTTTCCCTCTCATTGACAAAACATGGGCCAACTCTTGTCACTGGAAGCGTGGGTGCCATTACAGTTAATGTACTGAAGTGGTCTGGGGCATATTGCCTCATCACAGCCTCTCTCACTACATATGCCACAAGCCAGGCACTATGTACATCCAGATCTCTGACACTGGAAGCATATCACTAGATTTGATATGTAGGGGCATACAGTAACTCCTTCACACCCACCGCTGATGGGGAAAGACAAGGTAGGAACACTGAATGCCAGGAAGACAGGCTGAAGAAGAAATGATTTTTCATACCTCTTCCTGATTAGCTTGTATGCTTTCCATACAGTCTGGTGAACAATGGCAGACTGACTCTATCTCTCATCCTATCAAGGGAGTCAGTGTTCACATTTCAAGAGTTGAGAGAGACAGTAGACCTCCACCAACATCACACCATCAATGAGGACATGTTCTTGAGTTACCCTGCAACTGCATCCAGACCCTTTAGTACGTAAAAAAAAAAAAAAAACTGATCTATCCCATGGTCTTCTTTGTATTCTACAGTTAGAAACTCAAAAATGTGGTGCTGGCAGCTTAACAGTGACTCTCTGAGGAGTATCAGTTCCTTTCTGAATGACTGGTGAGTAAAAGAGGGGATAGGTGAAACTTATCCATTATCGGCATCAGCCTGCCATTGGTGTGATAAGGAGAAAAAACATAATGAATCTTCCAGGCAATGCCAACAGAGGGACCTCTGAAATGACCCAAACTCAGAAAATACCTCAGACCAGTTACTATTTTAGGACATCATTGACAATTCCAACCCTAACAGCAAGTCCTATACAATGGGAGAGCTGCAACTTCAGGCCCCTATCATGGGACTAGCCATCCACAGAAAAATTACATAGGATGACTTACAATCCAGGCTCCATACATGGTCAGTGAGAACAGTCCACTCAGCTTCTGTTTTGGTGCTCCTCACTGGGACAAACAAGTTGGAAGTCATGCTAAAACCATGAGGCAGTACCAAGGACACATAAGTTTGAGAAATGTAACACAGCTTAATATCTAAGAAATACAGGGTGTCCCAGGAGGAATGAACCAAACTTCGGGAGGGTGTTCCTTATGTTAAAGTATGCCGATATAATCCAAAACACCTATGTCCAAAGTTGAACGGTTACGGAGATAATGGCCAGAGAAGTGTCAAACTTTGACCGGCGTTGCACACTTGTTGATTACAAAATACATATTAAAACTGGCAGGAATATGTGGATTCTGTAATGTTAATAATGTACGTAACATCAAACTAACTTGTGAGTGACATGAAGCCATAAAATTGAAGTACAAAATACTCGCTCGCCATGTCATAATTGTCCTTAGGGTTTCCAAGCACTATACATGACACATGAGTGGCAAGCGCTGACATAACGTGGCTGACTGCGCGTTCTGATAAAGCCAACTACATACGTACAGCTAGGGTGAATCACGGCACTCAAGGACAAACATAGATAAGGCCTCTCAGCTGAGAGGTACAGTGCGTGGACCTGCCAGAAGACCACACTTTTCTTGGGCCACTTTCTCCTTAACCGTTCAACTTTGGACATAGGTGTTTTGGGTTATATCGGCATACTTTAACATAGGGAACACCCTCCCGAAGTTTGGTCCATTCCTCCTGGGACACCTGTATATAAAACTAGAAGGAGAATAGTTATGTTGAAAACAAAAAGAGATGGCAAACGCTGGTATGCAGATAGCATGGTGAATGCTGGGAAATTTGGTATGTGTTCAGGATGCCAATAGGTCAATGGAGAAGACAAAAAAAGATAAATATGAAATGATAAAGATGACAGAATGGTGGAATGCAAAAATGAAAGAAAGGAGAACTTAAGAGCTCACGTTGAATTCTCCCATCAGGACCCAAGCTAACCTACCTCAGCTGGGATAAATACTGCACTTGAGTTTTGTTATGAATAAATATACTCGCTCACGCCACAGTGTATACGATTACATACAAATTACATACATCTTCATGCTTAAAGCAACAAGTTTCAGTCTTAAGGCCATGTGTACACAGGCAACAAATTGTGGAACGACATATCTTGTCGCATAGGCAACATTTTTGTGTTCACTGGACACAGTTTGTTGCCAGGAAAAACAGAAGTGATGCATGGACTGACATTCCACAACAGTGTTCCTTGTATTATCATGGACATAGTAGAAGTAGACGCTATTATTGGTCTTGTAGCCTGGAATAGAAAGCGACGCCGTCAACGTCAATTTTGGGTACATCCTATTTCCAGTGAAAGACTTTCACTTGGAAAGTTTTATACAAGTTTTGAACGTTACAGAATTTATCCCGATAAGTTTTTTCTTACTACAGAATGTTTCCAGTTTTGATGAACTTCTGGCTCTAGTAGGACCCTCAATTGCTAGGGAGAACACCAATTGCAGAAGAAGTGTGCCTGCAGCAGAATGACTTTCCGTCGCATTGAGGTAAGTACATTTTGAAATCAAACAGCAAAGAAATTTTTTAATCAAAATGTAAGCAATATTAAGTATAATTGTTCAGTTTCTCACAACAATTTTTATTAGTTATAGGATTACATTAGCATAATGAATAATTACAAGTAACTACTCATTCACAACAGAGTCCAAGTCTAGAATATCAGAATCTGGAATGCACGATAGAGTCATCAGAGATGACTTGTGAGTTGACTGACTGTGGTGGTGACGTCCATGTTGAAAATGTTGATCCCTGTTGTTGTTGTTGTTGTTGTCGTCGTCGTGGCTGCCCTTGTCCTGTTAAGTGGTAGTTGCCATAAGTACTTGTTGAAGGCACTGGCTGCATTTGAGGAGCTGTTCTCCCATATATTCCTCCTCCTGAAAACAAGTAAGGATCCATTCCTGTTTGATATGAACCTTGTGGTTGGTTCTGTAGAGTGTGACAGGTGGGTAGCTGCACAGGTTGGGTACCGGTACTTGCGAAACGTCACAACACCTGAAGTATCTCGATCCTAGCATCAAGCTTCTTGTCCTCACTGATATGCTTTAAAAATGGTACTAGTGACATGGCGTAAGTTACATCCTCATCTGTCGCAGCCTGCTGTTTCTCACTTAAAATTTCTAGCATCCGATTTTCAAAACAATATTGTCCTGGTCTTTTGATTGCCTTCCTTGCAGGTCTGTTTCGAGTGATATTCTCACTGCCTGGTTCTGGTGTAACTTCTGCAGGGTCTTCAACTGCTTCATTTCCTTCCCCTCCTTCATCTTCATGAAGATTTGTTGCCGTTGATTTTGGCTGTGTGTGGGGCAGTAAAAAAAGAAGTCTGTCAAAAGTAGATGTATTTTCTTCTTTTACATGCAGGCTGTCCACTCTTAACATGTCTCTGTTCACGTAGCTCCCTCGAGAAGGAAGATCTTAAACCCTTCCACTTGTCTTTCCTGAAAGAATCATAAAAACTGTAAATAATATATATTCTACTTGTTGCATCCATTTATTATTATTATTATTATTATTATTATTATTATTGCTATTGTTCTCCTTTTCCAGATATCTTTCTACGGGAATGACCATGCATGGTATTTCACATGAGTACTGTTTGGGCATCAAATCTACACACGTTATTATCAAATCTACATGCAGCGTCCTATGGGATGTTCTGGTACCACTGTACATGAGACCTAACAAAACAGAAGACAACTGGATTGCAATTGCCAGCAAGTTCTACGAGAGAACAGACTTTCCAAATGTAACTGGTGCTGTGGACAGGAAACACATTCGGACTGTCCAACCTAGCGGAACTGGAAGTATGCACTTCAACTACAAGAAATTTGTTTCTTTTGTTCTTATGGCCTGGGTCGACTCGAACTATCGTTTCCTTTTTGTGGATATTGGAGGTTATGGAACATCAGGTGATTCGACGATTTTCAATTACTCCACAATGGGAAAAAGACTAGCTGATGATACTCTCGGTATTCCACAAGCTAGACCATTGTCTAATGATGACAATGGTTGACCAATGCCTTTTGTTCTAGTTGCAGATGAGGCTTTTGGGCTGCGCGTAAAAATCATGAGACCATATCCAAAAAAGAAACTGACGTACTCTCGGAGGATTTTTAACTGCAGACGTGTCAGAGCTCATCGTGTAGTAGAATGCACCTTTGGAATTTTAGCATCAAAATGGCGTGTTCTGTACAGGCCACTGACTACCAGTGTACCTCTTTCTTAGTCGATTGTCAAGGCCTGCTGCATGTTGCATAATTACGTGCGTAGCAAAGACGGAATAAATTTTGATGACACCCTGTATGAGGTTCCTCTTGAACTCGTCAACCCATGCAACGTTCGAGGGGCTCCCTCAGCATCGAATGTAAGGAATTACTTCACAGAATACTTCACTTCTCCTCAGGGTAGCGTTCCTTGGCAGTACGATAAAGTGTAAATGTTGGCATACTGGCGAAAACTGAAAACTAGGGTGGAACTACTCAGGACCACCGTAACATTTTGATTAGTAATTGCTTTTTATACACACTGGTAATGAGCTAACTGTTTATAATATTCCTTTACATGTATTTGAAGTAGTAACAATATAATGCAGTAAATATTTGAAATAATAAATGCACAGTATATGTTTCTTCATTTGGAGACCTGTGTCCTAATATAGGCCTAATGCACAAAATATGACATAGGCTATCGCAAATGGTAAATCTGAACGTGAATTGTTTACTGATTAGATGTGACACTGCCCTCTGCCATGATGAAAAAATTGTTCTGTATGTGTCATAAAGATAAATCACAATAATTATAATAATAATTAATTAATTATAATACAATATTATTAGGCCTATATACTTACCAGCCTCAACCTTCTGTTCGCCCATCTTGCCATCCCACTCCTCCAACACAGCCTCGCAAACCTCAAGTCACAGCTTTTTCTTCAAGTTGTTGTCCAAATACCCTTTCAGGGTCTTGTTGTACAGAGCAGGTCTCTTTTCCATCTCATTTATAAGTTTTTCAATTCTCTCATCACTCGATAAGGTCATTGTAAAACAACTTAAATTAAAACATAGTAGCACAGTCACACAGTCGGATACACACTGTATTCATTCCTGTGGGCCTGCCGACAGAAATGTAGCCAGTGTACACAGCCCCATCTGATAGCACTGCGCTCAACCTACTTGTACGACAAAAAAGTTGTCACAATGTTGTAGCCCAGCACAACTCTTTCAACTGTTGAGACACTGTTTTGTCGTGTCGCTGCCTGTGTACACACGTCCATTCAACCCTATTGAACACATCGTGACGACAAAACTGTCGTTCCACAATTTGTCGCCTGTGTACACATGGCCTAAAAGTCATCATCAGAATATGATAAATGTGTTCTAATGAAGCTGCTATTAACAGCTAAAGTTGTTAATATTGGTTAGCAAACCAGGTGTTATATTGATGATCAGGGTAAACTCAAGTATTTAATAGTTTGTAAGTGCCCACGCAATTTAAGCACAATAAAGAACGTATATGCTGTGCCCTAATGATGAGCTTTAACCCTTCAATACAAAAGATCAAATATACTCACAACCAGCTGCATAAAATACTGCTGGACAATGACTACACTCACAGCACCCAAGGAACTTGTAGCTTTATTTCTTGACCAATTTAAAAATATTTCATCACATTTTATATGCTTTGAAAGAGGACAGAATGCTACTTCTTTTGATGCACAAAACATACTCTGTTTTTTGCTAGTGTGTGTCTTCACTATTTGCTTTTGCCCTGCCATTCTAAGAAACCTAGTATGGAAGCACTCTGAACAGACCAGCAATCCCCTCTAGCATAGTTATTTGTGTATGTAAATCCTATGGGTTTTTACCATTATACAATAAACATGGGGTCTGATCAGTGTACAATAAAATGACTAAAATCAATCAGTTTATTATAGCAACCATACTACATGTTTTGGTCTGACCATCATCAGGTGTATACAAATAAATCAAATAGTGCTGAACAATATAATCAAAATAGATCCATTTTCCACCAAGTTTTAGTTGAAAGTTATTTGTGTTGGGGGTAAATATACAAAGAGTATTTTAAAAAATTAAAAACTTGGCTAACATTGCAAAATTCATACATATGGAGACTAAAAGCTCAAGACAGAATATAATGGATGGTATTTCAAAGGGAAGCCAAGTCTAAACCAAGGAGGAGGAGGAGGAGGAGGAAGGCTATGCCATAGCTCAAGCAGTTAGTGGCTGGCTTCCCACCACACCAGCCCGGGTTCGATCCCAGGTCTGCTCAAGTGGGATTTGTGGTGGACAAAGTGGTGCTGGGGCGGGTTTTCTCCGAGTTCTTCGCTTTCCCCTGCCAATCTTCATTCCGCCAAATTCTCCATCCTCATAATCACCCAAGGCAGGTACAATAGGCCAATCAGTGGCCGCCGTGCCGAGTGGACCCAGTTGGACTCCAGCCCCCACTAAGCCAAAAAAAAAATGAGGACAAAAAGGAGGAGGAGAACAACAACAGGAGTAAGAAGAAGATACATACATATATAAATGGTAAATATGACAACTGGTGGTTTTCGGGGGGTGGTGGTAATGTGTTGTGCTATAACCATTTTTGGAGGGAGAACTAGTGGCTTTGGATTTTGGTTTTCAATTGTGTGCACGTAGTTAATGAATTGGTACTACTGCTTGTGTATACTTGTATATCTTTGCATTTTCTTCTGGATGTTCTTGCTTACATCATATGTTTTATGGTGTTGCAGGGGATGTTTGGTGTGTTGTGCTGAGCAGTTTTATGGTACTCAATATATCACTGTGAATCAGTATTGTGGTTGTGCTGTGGTTTGCAGTCTTTGGTTTCACAAATTTTCTGTATTTATGGATATACAGTGAACTGGAGATATCGTCATTTTGTCGTTTGTTAGTTATGCATAGTGGCTTTCATGTAACTGGATTTTTCCATTTTGTTGCCATTTATGGTGTGCTTACTCATGTAACTGGTTGGAATACTGATGAACTGATCAACTTATTATTCTATTTGATTTCCAACCTTTCATTATAGAGTAATCAAAACCCATATTTGTTGTGCAACAGTACAAAACCCTACAACTGGCACAGTGTTTAAATTAGCAGAACCCTTCCATCATAAGGGATATACAGTTTGGCTCCAATTTCTACAATTCCCCAGATCTGGCTAAATATTGAAGTCACAGAAGACTGAATGGGTATGGATTCTAAAATTAAACACGAAGAATGTACCTTCAAACATGAACAAGCAAAAATTAAAGAACAGAGTGTGTCGTGTGCAACAAACACGAGGAAAGACAAGAAACAATGTATCAGTGTACCAACTGTGAAGTGGCCTTGTGTGTACAGGTGTTTTGACGTGTTTTGAGGTGTGTCAAGCCAAGAAGACTACCTAAGATAATGTGAACTGCAATTTTTCATTGCTCACATTAAATCTTTTCCTAATGAAAGCAATAAAAACTTACCTCGTACCACTTATACAGTATAAATAGTCTGTAGATATTCATTGGCACACATTCAAAATTTCATTAAATACAATACACATATCAAATTTGTGGCCTTCTGAAAAGCTCCTTCTGACTTTCTAGCTACTATTTGCAAAATTTGTAAATGCCTGGCAGAAAATCAGCCCACATGAAGCTCTAGACAGAGTTTAAATGCCACTACAACATTGAAGCCTAATAGTCAAAATATGCAACTGTAAGTATTAAGATACTGTATGTAATTTATAACAATTTTATGTAAGATTATGCGAGGCAGTACAAACACCTATAAGCTATTCTCCTGACATTTCTGAATTAATTAGTTCAATTTGAAATTACCTTCTACAGTTCTGTAACAACCAGAATTTACTATCAAAAGAACAATGACTCATCACCAATTGTCAATAGATTTTCCGTCAAGTGCAACAATATATATTTTGGTCACTTATTTATCTCATCTGCCTTACATGTTTCGGTTCCAAGGAACCATCTTCAGAGGCACTTACAACAAATCATGAAAACACTGGCACAGCTCAACATCCACAGTATGTAGTTATTTGTGGAAACTATTACATATATCGGAGTGTAAAGCACAACACTTCCCAGTATCTTGAATGCAGGTATAGCACTTGCATTTAAAAAAACCACCCTCAAACCGAGTCGTCAACGTTAAAATTTGAAGTTAAAAATTAAAAAACGTTCTAGTAAAATATTCAGGCTCCTTCTTGGTGAATCGTCCCAATGGGGGGAGGCGTCAGCACAGGGTTGTGTAGGCTTGTGGTCGGGTGTACCTTACGCGATGTGTATTGTGTACTANGTAAAGCACAACACTTCCCAGTATCTTGAATGCAGGTATAGCACTTGCATTTAAAAAAACCACCCTCAAACCGAGTCGTCAACGTTAAAATTTGAAGTTAAAAATTAAAAAACGTTCTAGTAAAATATTCAGGCTCCTTCTTGGTGAATCGTCCCAATGGGGGGAGGCGTCAGCACAGGGTTGTGTAGGCTTGTGGTCGGGTGTACCTTACGCGATGTGTATTGTGTACTACATTCAAGATACTGGGAAGTGTTGTGCTTTACACTCCGATATATGTAATAGTTTCCACAAATAACTACATACTGTGGATGTTGAGCTGTGCCAGTGTTTTCATGATTTGTTGTAAGTGCCTCTGAAGATGGTTCCTTGGAACCGAAACATGTAAGGCAGATGAGATAAATAAGTGACCAAAATATATATTGTTGCACTTGACGGAAAATCTATTGACAATTGGTGATTAATAGTGTAACGGACCAAAATGAAACAATTCAAAATAATGACTCATCAGTTTGTCCACCACAAGTTAGCTTGGGATAATTATTTCTGTCTTACGTGTTACAGTTTCAGTGTACTACATAAATCATACAAAATTGATGTAATATTCATTTCAATACCAGAGGCCATGAAAAGAAAAGCAATAATAATATGATGGATTTTCTCAAAGTATTGTTACACAACAGCTTGGTGAACAACCCGCCACTGACGTGCATGCAACAATAGAAGGACATCCATCTCTAGACCATGCCCGAAATATGCATAAGCAAAAAAAAGGGGGGGGGGTAAAGCTGTCCCTCTAACATGCTGGGTGTGAGAGGGTGAGGCTCCCACATGGCAGTAGGGTTGTCAGCCTTATGCATTGGCTGCCCTTTACCCCCCAGGAATCTTCCTGGTACTCATTTCTGAAAGAGGCCATATTGCAGCTGGAAGGTTCAGGTAAATTGAAAAAAATTCAATGAGCTCATCAGGAATTGAACCTGCAACCTTCTAGATTGTAGCACAGTACCTTGACCAACTATGCTACAGGCACACAACAATAGGCAGCAGACAGTGTGCCAATGGACTGGCTAAGTAGCCATCACGTGGGGACCCCAACATAATGGCACACAACAATGTGCATGGTCCATGCCGAGAGGATATAGGAGAACATGAGAATGGGAACTGAGTTCAGTTGTCAGTAGGAGATAGCCATGGGAAGTTTGCAGTTGAAGAAGAATTAAATGTTGGCCTGTGAAGACTTAGGGTGCGATTAGAAGATTTGGTCAAAGTGAGCCTGCTTTAATTCTGTTAGCAGGAGGCAACTAGTGAAGACTGAGTATACTACTGCACATGTAACGGTGAACTGTAAATTATGTAATTCAGTGACAGCACTGTATTATTGTAATTATGTGAGACTGTAACCAAAGTGCCAATAAATCCAATCTAGAACCTGTTATTCATCATGCGTACCCCCCTACACATGACAATATTGTGACGTGGATGGCGTAGTGGGAGGTGGGGGTCGCGTTAACTCTGTGATCTCACGAGTGACGTCACATACCCCCACTCCATCCATCAGTGTGCAACGCTCAGTAGACACCCCTTTCCCCGCGGTGACATAACACTGGACGCCGCAGTTGCTACATAGCTGTAAACAACTCCTGGCAGCGCTGCCCAGCAACGCCTCTGTAAACACGGCGGAGACTCCGTGCAACGACTGTTCCTAGGCAGTTGGTAAACACGACATTACACAACAGTGGTGCCTATTACGTAACTGTTTTCTGTGTTGTCCGTAACGGGGCTAAATAAGGAGCAGCGAATGCTATTCAACAGTTAGTTACGAGTTAGCCAGGGAGTGAGCAGTCAGTCAGTGTGTGAGCAGGAGAGAGACAGTGCGGATGGAACAGTCACCGAGTTCAGTTGTAGCGGAAAGAAGAATACCGGAACGTGTGATTAGAAGTGATAGCGTGAGAAGCAGATGCTTGGCTCACAAGAGAAGTAATTGGGAGTGTGTAATACAGTGACACTGGAATAGCTCCCGTATTGTACTGTAAATACGTGTAGACTACTGAGGACAGAGTGGACAGAATAGTGTGTAGGGTTTGTAAATTGTGTAAAACCATAACAGTGTTTTAATTAATTGTAGCCAAGACTTGTAGGTCGTTAAATAAACCAATTAACAATCCGAACGGCGTCTTCAGTGGCAAAAACACGTTACAATATTAACAAACATGTAAGAAAAATTGTTTTAGCCATATTAAGTCATGAATTTGACAATGATGATCATTTAAGCTTTCACAAATATACGGGGTTAGTATAAAGAAATAGACACTTTCAACGTCTTATAGAACACTTGTAACTTAGTCACACAAACTTAAAGACATATACTAAAAAGTAAGTATTTTGGCTATATCAAGAATACTTCAGTTTCCATAAAACAGTGAAAGTGTCTACTTCTTTTATACTAACCCTGTATTATACAATCTACCTCTAAATAAGAATTTTAAGGCACATGAAAAAGAAAAGACCAGAGGCTCCAGAAACAAAATTAAAGTTAATGGTACAGTGGGAAACAACCAACCTGGATCTTCATTACCAGTAAGAAGTGATAATGGTGATGTTACAGGCATGGACTCAGGCCACACAGTTGAGAACTCGTGCTGTAAACTAAAATAAAACAAAAACACAAAAGAAAAATTCAGAGAACTTAAATGCTGTAAGGGCCCTTGTCCACGACAAGAATTTTCGCCGTCCGCCATTCTGATAGATTTACTGGGTTGGTAGTGATACATTGTTTCATATGAGAGTTTGTCCACGAGCCATCACAGCAAATCTACTGGTCCAGCTGCCGGATGCAGCACCGGATTCCCACTGTAGAGACGGCAGCCAGATGGTGCACCGTGTTCTCAGTGGGACATGTGAGCTCGCCGTCAGTCATCAGTTGGTCTTGAGCGTGCAAGTTTCATGTGTTTTGTGTCTGTAGTATTCTTTTCATTAAAATGAGCGCAAGTAAACAATTTGAATGTGTACTCACCTCAGTGTCACTGCTAGCATTTCAGGAGGAGAAATGCAGTTCTGCATATTGGTGTCGTCATGTTTCAAATGGATGCATAAAATTGTCAGTAACTTGTCAAATCTTTCTTTTGACATTCTAAAAAAATTAACATGATTGAGTCGTCCTGTCGTAGTTTTTCAAACAGCGTACTAAATGCACCAAATTTAAATCGGTCTTGCAACACAGGATGAACCCAATACCTTCTGTGTCGTCGCTGTTTCTTTTTGTAAAAATAATATAGTGCAATGAGGGTGCATACATCCGTATTATCCATTCTACTGCACCCGTGCACAGACTCACCCTGACTTGAGTGAAACATTTTCTGCGCGCCTGCCATCTCCGTGGACAAGGCCACCCAGTTTTGTTTGACAGCCGGCAGAATTACCGTTCCAGCAGGAATTCTTGTCGTGGACAAGGGCCCTAAGGATTGACATAATTTAGATCCAACAATTAGTTGGAATTACATCTTTGTATGTAGCCAACCAAATTACCAATCAGACGTGAAAAATTACCCAGTAACAAAACTTCACACACACAGAATTAGAACAGTTACTACCAGAAAGACCCACAAAATCACATTGTGGAAAAATTACAGAGTAACATGCACAACTTCAAGAGTAGGTTAACTGTCTAAATTGAACTTGGTATATTGAAAATAAACACAAATTCATGGTAATGTCACTTGTAAACAAAGCAACCATAAATTATATTTAAGAATACACTGCAGAAGCAACTGCAGTTGTAAATATGTAATTTTGTGTAACATACCATATTATTTTTTGACAAACATGACTATAATAAAAATCTTTATATATCATACTAGCTGTACCTGGCCACACGTTGCTGTGGCAGATCGAGTGAATTCAAAAATTCTGTCAGATAATTAACAGCTTCATCTGCTTCCACAACAGTGTCGACGGACTTGTATGTGACTGCCTCGCGATGAATGTTAGACTGAATGATATTGTTAAGTTCGTAGATGTCTTTGTTCTTGGCCGCAAGAATAGCTCGTTCACTCAGCCAATCGTGATTCTTATAATTGGTTTGAATATCGCAAACATCCTTCACCAAGTCAAACACTGATCGTGCAGACGCACTTATTCGTGAGAATAGGCGCATCATTATCAACCAATTCTTCTTTTGATGTCACTAAATTGCAGAAGTTATAAGGCAACGAAATTCGTCCTGAGGTCAGATCAACCGACACCTTTCCGTTCCCAATTTCCAGCAATTGATGTGAGACTATCTCAGCTGATCGATCGTTTTGCAGCTGGACACACATATTTGTAGTTAATTTTAACAACTTTACGTGTCGCCACAAAGTAGAGTATTTCAGACAAGTATTTATTTCGTCCGCTGGTGTCGATCGAGGAATTACAGGTAATGTTTGCCTGAAATCTCCTGCAAGCAATATTAATGCGTTCCCAAATGGTCTGATGTTTCCACGCAAATCTTACAATGATCGATGAAGAGCCTCGAGCAATTTTTTTTGCGCCATTGTGCATTTATCCTAAACAATAAGTTTGCATTTCTGTAATACCCGTCCCATGCCTGATCCTTTGGAAATGTTGCATGTCGGAGTTTCAATGAATTGCATGTTCAATGGCAATTTCAATGCGGAATGAGCAGTTCTTCCACCCTGTAGCAATGTCGCAGCTATTCCAGATGACGCAAGAGCTAAGGCTATGTCATTTTGGGATCGAATCGCTGCCAGAATCAATCTAATTAGGAACGTTTTACCAGTTCCTCCTGGCGCATCTAAGAAGAAGAATTCTGCAATCCCGTTATTGACAGTTTGCATTATTTGATTGTAAATGCCTTTTTGCTCAAGCGTTAGCTTAGGAATATTTGATTGCACATATGACAAAAGATCACCCATGTTGTAATTTTGTTCACGACGCTATTCTACATTGAACGAAGCAGCAGCAGATCGATTCGGTGATGGCATTCCCAATTGATTGAGAACTTTGTTCGCGATTTCTAAGCACAAATCTTCAATCATTATCAAGGCTTCGTTGCAGATTTCTGCTGTGAAATCCATGTTCATATTGGAATTTTCCTTAGTATTCGATGGAAAATATCTTCAGCTGTGTGCGATTTATTTTCTCCCATAACACTGCTGGAGATGAAGGAGAGCAGGTGGTCATTATGATTGCAAACAATGCACGAATTTGATGTGGATGTGACGTGTTGCGCGCGTCAGTAATGCATGTAGCGTGTTTGGGTATGTCACGCTACAAATAACTTTACACCATATTAATTATAGCGAATCTTTATTGTAATTCACTTGCACACTTTACAATTATCACCACTTGCAGTATTAGAGTTAGAGGTTACACAATCTCTCGGCCAATACTTCTGTATCTCTTGGCATCTAGGTTCCATCCTTCTTCAGCGGCAGCTATTCCAAGACTGACTGGGCGAATGAATTCAACCCCCTTTAATACCTGCGGCCACTGCTATGCAAATGAGCCCTTGTCATAACCGCGGAAACACTGCTTTGTTGATTCTGCGATTCCTACGCAACGACCCATTGTTATTGTGTTGTCTCTGTGGGAACGGTCCGTGTATTCGTCATAACCATGGAGATTTGATACAGTATCGCTATTGTTACTTCCCATGCAACAGTCTGTTCTAGCGTTTCCATAGGGGTGACTCTTCTGAATTCCAAATTCCAATTCTGTTTTTCAAAAGACGCATGTTTTTACCTGTCACAGGTGTGACATCTATATAATGGGTATATAAAAACACGCGCATATTCGAATGCAACGGTGTGTCAAAATTTCAAAGCAATTGGTGAAGAACTTTCAGAGATTTTTAGGGGTAACAAACGAACAGTTACATTTTTATTTATATAGATTCTGCGTTAGTACAACTATACATTAATATAAACCAACTTCAAAGGGCATTATCAACTATCATTAGAGCCATTAACATTGTTCTGTCTGTTTCTACATACAAACTGTAAAGCAAAGCCTATACAGATACTGTACAAATGTCAAGTATTAACAAGAAGTTTTAGAAAGAACTAATTCCCTACCTTCCTTTCACTATGGTTTGAGCACTTGATATGACAAGTATGAAAAAAAACCTTTAGAATATATGTGCAATGAAGCCAATAAAACAATACAATCTGAAAGGCTGCAGTGTTTGTATTACTAACAGGGGTGACTTATGAAGTATGCTGTTGAGATGGCCTCAGGTGGCATGATATATATACCAAGTCTGATGACAATCGCTTCAGATATTCAGGTAACATTAAGGTTACTATCTCAACAATTTCAGAGGCTGCAGTATTGGTATTACTGATTCAAAGGACTTACGTTATTATGCTGCGGAGATACCCGGACTATGTCAAAAAAAAAATGCTAGCTTAACTTACTCAATTTTGGCTGACATTTCCTTCAAAACAGTAGCCCTTTGGTATGTATACAGCGATCCCATCATTCTTTCCACACTTCAAAAGCACCATGGAAGTCATTTTCCCTAATGCTGCAATTTCTTTTGGATGTCAGACACTGTTTCAAAACATCATCCCTTCAAGTAGTTACTATAGGATTCTGACGATGGTGTATAACACACTGACATATTGAGTTTTTGGACTTTATCCATCGTCCTGGTTTCTAAGATAACTAATAAAAACATGACGTTTCGGAAACTGGATCTGTTTCCATCCTCAGGTGAAGGAAAACACCTATTCTGTTGGGTCCAGTGATTGAGGCTAGCTCTTTCTAAGGGACCCAACAGAATAGGTGTTTTCCTTCACCTGAGGATGGAAACAGATCCAGTTTCCGAAACGTCATGTTTTTATTAGTTATCTTAGAAACCAGGATGATGTATAAAGTCCAAAAACTCAATATATCAGTGTATCATCCCTTCAGTTTCATTTGCAATTTGGGAAACAAAGCGAAATCACAGGGGGCTACATCCAGCAAGTACAGAGGATGGGGAACAATAACCATCTTGTTGTTAGTCACAAACTCTGTGGTTTTCAGGGAAGTATGGGTGGATGTGTTGTGATGAAGGAGCCAGTTGTGGTTGCACCAAAGTTCCAGTCTTTCTCGTTGGATATTTTCTCTCAAGTGTCTCAAAACATTACAGTAACAGACAGAGTTGACTGTAGTCTTAGGAGGAACAAATTCATGATAAACAATCCCCTTCACATAGGAAAAAACAACAAGCATGCTCTTTGTTGAACTGTGGACCTGCCATGCCTTTTTTGCTCTTGGTGATTGTGCGCTCTCCCACTGCGACGATCATTGCTTTGTTTCTGGATCGTAACCATAAATCCAACTTCCATTATGCGTTATGATTCTAGAGATAAAAGTTGGGTCCTCTTTAGCCTTCTCTCATAGCTCAAGACACACGATTACATGCCACTGCTTTTGATCATTTGTCATGAGCCAGGGAACAAACTTCGCAGCAACATGGCGCATGTTCAAATTTTCTGTTAAGATCTCCCAGCAAACTCCATCACTGATCCCAGTGGGGTCTGGGAGTTCATGAATTGTTCAATGACTGTCTTTGTGGATGAGTTCTTGAATTATTTCAATATTTTCTGTCATTTTGCTGGTGCCTGGTCCCCCTGAACCTTCATCATCTTCAACTGACACTCAACTGGGCTTGAAACGTGAATGCCATTCAAAAACCGCTATCCAGCTTAAAGAATGTTCTCCAAAAGCCTCAGAAAGCATTTAAAGGGTTTCAGTAGTGGATTTACTGAGCTTCACACAAAACTTGATACAGACACATTGCTCGATTTTGTCACTTTACAGTTCACTAGAGAACACAGTCTAGTGTTCTGAGTCTGTTACTACAACTTTCCTGTTTACGGCTCCAACAAAGGATATTCCTCTGCCTGTGGCTTGCAAGTTCTCTGCTTACAGATACATGTACAGAACTTTCAACTCACTAAGCTCAAAATCTGCCAGTTATGACATCACGGCATGACCCACATATGAAACGCAGTTATTCTATTGCTGCATGCATGTATGTTGCAAGTGTTGCTAGCAACATCCATCATTTACAGAGTCACTGCTTAGCAACAGCTCTACATGCAGCTCTGCTCCATTCTTAAGGCTATTCATCCAAAATACCCTACAGGCGTACCATCATTTCTTCTTTCCCAAGGGCTGTGCTTGGTCTTACCTTTCTCCCAGTGGTCCAGTTTGCATGGATTTTACTTTCCACCTGTGCATGGTATCACCTTCTTCCCCTGGCTCAGTTTGCATGGTATTTACTCTCCAGCTGCTCCTGTTGCTCCCTTCTTAAGGCCACTTGTCCTGAGTGGTGCCGGTCTGTCCAGGTTCATTACCATCATCCTGCTTTTCCAATTGATGGGGATAAACTACCTAGAGTGGCTGGTGCTCCTACATCTCGGCCTCTTAGTTTGTGTGCAGTATTTACTTTCATTTTGGAGGGGGCCAAACCCTCCACAATGTCCTGATGCTCATTTTCCACAGTCTAATGGAAGTCCTGGCTATTGGCTTTGTGATCTCAAGCTCTACGGTCTTCTTGAAGGTCTTGTTGAGTGTTGTTCTGCTTCCCACACTGTGACTCCTGTCTCCTGCTCTGTCCTCTGATGCCACTGCTGGTTGTCCTGTCCTTCCTCAGACGGAGCTGCTGTCTTGGGCCTTGGTTCCTAATTCCACTGACACCATTGTCGCATTTCAGTTTCACCCGAGGTCTCCTGAACATTGGTCCTTTCTGGGTTCTTGGTACAGCCTTGTTCTTACCTTGTCCCTGACAACAGTGTCCCTTACAACATGCAGGAATAGCATGGCAAGTCATTTATCTGTGGGTAGGGGCTAACTTCTTCTAGGATCTAGGATCATAAAACTGCAACTAGATCTCTTAACTCTACTTTCATTTTTAAACATATTGGAAGCAGGCTAAAAATGAAAAACTAAATGTGAATATGAATGAAGCCAGTTTGAACTAACAAAAGGTAGCAAAATCTTGTCATTTATATGAGGGAACTGAGAAAAGCACAACAACTTAAACCAGATTCAAGAAACTTCTGAACTTGTTTACAGACAGTACCTACATATTTTGACTTACTGTATCATTTGCACATATGTAATGAAGACAGCTGTGTACAGAGATGGAGCAAATCATTAATGTATGGAAAAAGTGTAATGCAGCCTAACTATTGTGTTGATTGTGATGTGCATCAATTAAGCAGATGATACAATTAACTAATAATATATTTAAAAACAAAAATTATAATTTAGGACTCATACAACCAACCATAATATTTAACATGCTTATAAGCACCAAAACTCAATTGAGTTGCAGCAATGAGACAACAGATGTGTAAATTAGCAGATGTTCCACCTCATACATAATATACTGTACACTTCAGCCAGCTTCTGCAATGGTAAAAAAAGGTAAAGGTAAGGTAAAGTTGTAAGGTCCACGCCACAGCTCAAGCAGTTAGTTGCTGCCTTCCCACCGCAGTGGCCCAGGTTTGATCCCGGGTCTAGTCAAGTGGAATTTGTGGTGGACAAAGTGGCACTGGGGCAGGTTTTCTCTGAGTACTTCGGTTTCCCCTGCCAATCTTCATTCCACCAAATTCTCCATTATCATAATCACCCAGGGCATGCTACAATAGGCCAATCAGTGGCTGCCGTGCCGAGTGGACCCAGTTGGACTCCACCCCCCACTAAGCGAAAAGGTAAAGTTAACTGCTTAACTAATTAAACACTATACCAAGAAGGCATATGGGGGAGTGGATGTATAGATGCACATTTTCATGACCTCTGCACTAGCTGGAGGTGAGTGGTCAGGTTCACACACTGGCTGCTTTACTGCCAGGGAAAGGGCTCCCATTACCCACTGGATAGGAGATTGGGTGGACCCCAGAGCCAGTCTGGACAACATGGAGGAGAGAAAATTTTTTACCCTTCTGGGACTTTTAACTCCAACCCCTTGGTTGTCCAGCCAGTAGCCAGTCACTATACCAGCTCCTACGGCTTCTGCCATGAGTTGATAATAAACCATATGCACAACAATGGATAGTCAAAGGCAAGTGCAGAGTGTCTGAGAAAAGTGAAAATGAGAAAAATTTGTATATGGGAAAATATTTACTATACAAAAGAAGTGATTCATCAATTTGGTAGAATCTATCTCAAAGTCTTTTTTATCGCCAAGTAAGTTTCAATGTGAGTATCATTAGTTCTTACACACATCAAAAATATATTCAATCTCATGCCATGTGTTTGCAAGCATAACTTCAATCACTGTTGCAGTCATCTCTGTTATGCAATGCTGCAGAGTTTGAAAAGCTGTAATTTTCTCCTGATAGATGATACTGTCACACAGTGTGTGTGACTACAGATGGAGTTTGGATTGGTGAATAGATTTACTGACCACTTACATGCCATAATAACAAATAACTACAGCACTATCACCATATTCACACTTTACAGTTCACTAGAGCACATAGTCTAATGTTCTGTCGGTTACTAGATGTTTTCTGGTAAAGGCTCCAACAATAGATATTCCTCTGCTTCTAGCTCAAGTCCTCCCTTCACAGAATCCCATACAGAACTGATGAAGCTCTAACCTTGTCCCTTGTGTATAACATTTCAGCATGGATGACAGACAAAACACAGCTCTACTATTGTTGTTCATGTCTGTTGCTCCGGAAATACTGAACCACTGCCCATAAATGGTCATGGGACAAACACCCATCTCACAGCTGTTGCATAACAATGATTCTACACACAATATTCTTCACATAAGCCCAGAGGAACACGTCCAATAGTATTGGGTGTGATAATCTTGAAGGCCATGATAGGAAACTGCCTGCCTTTCCAATCCACCTGCTCAGAATGCATCCATTTAAAAATTGACAAATAATGTTTATAAAATGTGGATGCACTCCATCCTGCTGGAACCATGCAATACAAAGCATCTGTGGTACTGTGTAGTGTTCTAACATGATCAGGTATGAATGCAACTCTGCATTTCAGTCATCATTAAATAAGGATCATACCTATTTTCTTTGTTGCATCCTTCAATACATCCAATCCCATCACTTTCATTCCAGTGCTTTGCAAGAGTACAACAATATTTCCATCTTCAAGACAGAAGTGATTCAAGCAAGGAAGGGACAGTTGGGACTGGGGCTGTGACCAAGCCAATGTGAATCAGTGCCCTCAAAATGATTTCTGAAGGGGGAAAAGAAGTACATGAGCGAATGGACAGAGATGAAAGAAAAAAATCTCATGCAATTCTATTATTAATTTGAAATAAAACTTTCACAAACACAACTTAAAAATTATGTTCAGTGTTTCAAAGTAATTCCTGCATAACCAAGTTTCAAAATTAAAACAGATGTTATCGCAAATCAAGCTTTATGGTTTCCAGTTGTCATGCAGGCAGTAAATTCAGCCATAGGTACTGAATTCAGATTCATCAATTCATGGACAATTTATGACTAAAACTGCTGCTAATAAAAGTGGTGCCCTCAAATATTTTAACAAGTTTTACAATGACTGAACACAATATTGTGATACTAATTAAATTCATCTGGGATATCCTGAAAGACATTCTGCAAGAATATTCTGGAGAAACTTTAGACCAAATGACTTGGTACGTAAAGATCTAGTAAAACATTAGAACAAGATGCAGTGTAGCAGTAGTTAGCAGTTTGTCATGTGTAGAACTTCATATTCCCTTTCTATCCCTTCAATATTTCAAACACAAATTTAGTTTTGTGCAAGATTTAACATATCCTTCATCAAGCACACCCTTAATGTTGGTACTGATTTTAGGGTTCAAAATGTAAAAGAATTTTATAGTCACTTGCAGACATGCTCTTCTACACTTAGATAATGCAGTAATATGTTCATTAGACATGTTTCATTTACATATTCCTGCACAACGCATAAATAAATGACCAAACCTGTGATACAACATAATTATACTAACATACATAGATTGTGGTCTTCTGGGTTTTGACACCATGCAGTTTTGGACATCGATACTGAAGTTTTGGAAGTGCATGCTATCTCCACAGTCAGGGTAGAACATGCTTCATAAAAATATATAAGATTAAATGCAAACAGATAAATTGAATTCAAAAGTACAGCATGAAAAGTTGTTCAACTTCAACACATTGTGTTAAATCTAAATGTTTCTGACAATGATGTCTTACAATTGACATGATACCTGTATTTTGTGTATGGGAGGAAAAGTTCCTATTCAGTTGAGCCTGTTAGAAAAGAACTTGACCATCCAGGATCAAGACTAGTTCTTTCTACTGGGCCCAACTGAGCAAGAACCTTTCCTCCCTTACACCTGATCAGAGAAAGAGCTCCAGTTTCTCAAATACTGTGTTTCAAAAAACTCTACAATGAAACATATACAAAGTAATAGTAATTTCTATTCAACTCAGTATATCCACAAATTTTAAGCAGACCATGCACATATAAGCACCACATTATTTTGTTGTGAAAATTCCATAAACACTCCTTTCTCCCTAGAATATTACTTATCAGGGGTTTTTATACTGGTAACAACCTTCCCCACCTTTCAAACAACAAAGAAGACATGAATGAAACGGTATTAAGAGGATGACTTGCAAACAAAGAAAGCATATCACAAACATACCTCAGTTTAAATGTGATACACATACGCATACATGAAGCAGGTCAAATAAAGTGAACTGATTGTTTTAATCCGAGTCTGTCCAACTTGAGCGAATCCAGTCCCTGTCAAAATTATCACTCAATCAGTTTGTAACAAATTAGGAATATAAAGTTTTGGTTTCGTTAATATTCAAAATTCCAAGACCTGTTCCATATCAATTCAATATTAATTCAAAAATGAATTTGTATTATGATTTAATGTGTAACCCAAGGAAAACTTATGTTAACTACCTAAATAAAATTTATCCTGGCATGATTCATACACTAACTTCCAGCCAACTAGACAGACAATCTAATCAAATAAGCTATCAATTTTCATTCCAATTAAATATTTACATATTCTTTTATTAGCTATTTGACTTCATGAGCTGCCAGTTCATAATATAGAGTGAATGCTCCTAATAGGTAAGAATTCTTCTGTGTCAGTGACTGCTAAGGGCAGCAGGTGATAAGTGAAGGGCTCTTGAACAGGACGAGTCACCTGCAGGTCGCATGGTTAGAGAATCTGGTAAAGGTCAAAAAGGTAAAGCTACCCTTGTACCAGGCCATGAAGGCCCATAGGGTTGTGAGATGTCGAGGCTCCCACACTTCCTAGACAATTGGTTCACAGAAGGTGGTGAGGACGCCAGCCACCCTATACACCCAGGAAGAATCTGTCTAGTCAAAATATAACTATGAATTCTATCTTGTCAGTTATGACTGACTGAGATCATTTGACTGCAAAACAAAGTGGAAAAAGTGGAAAATACCCAATATGACATTCAGCACCATCTTATACCTTTCAAATAACATGCTTAATAAATATCTGGCAGAGAGATGAAAGGACATGAGCTACTCTACTGCAGTATACTGGTGATATATTCACTATAGTGTAGCACAAAAACTGGTGTATCATGAACATACCATTTAATAATTTTTTTTAATTTGCTTAGTTGGGGGTGGAGTCCAACTGGGTCCACTAGGCACGGTGGCCATTGATAGGCCTACTGTAGCCTGCCCTGGGTGATTATGATGGAGAATTTGGTGGAATGAAGACTGGCAGGGGAAACCGAAGTACTTGGAGAAAACCAGCCCCAACGCCACTTTGTCACCACAAATCCCACTTGACCAGACCCGGGATCGAACATGGGCCACCGCGGTGGTAAGCCAGCGACTAACTACTTGAGCTATGGCATGGCCTTACCATTTAGTTACTCCATATCACAGCGGCCTCCGTAGTCCAGGGGTAACATTCCCACCTCATAACTCAAGGTACACGGGTTCAAACCCAGCAGAGGTTGTGGAATTGTTAAGGGTGGAGAAATTCAGGGAACAAGTCCTCTGGGAGGGACTTTAAGCCGTGGGTCCCGTGTCATAGATTTACAGCATGTAAAAGATCCTCATGTCTCTAGGAGACCTCTGAGCAAAATTAGGCAAAAACTTTCCCACCCAAGTAGTTTCCAATGCCTCTGGTAGATGGGGGAAGTATCAGGTACCAAGGGCCGACCTCATTAGCTGAACAAGGCTGATAGCATGCACCAGTACCAGTAGGGTATGGCGACTGGTAGAATATCAAAGGGGGACATACAATAGACTATTAGTCACGGTGCATGGGGAAACCCACCCCATCTAATAATAATAATAATAATAATAATAATAATAATAATAATAATACTCCATATCACAGGCATATCACTTCTGAAGTTTTCTTGGCAGTGAATTTTCAGATTGCGGTCCTCTGGACTATAGCACCATTTAGTCCTGTAGGTAGATACCAATGTTCCAGAGGAATATACTGCCTCCATTTTCAAGGTTGAAGTGTGTAAGTTCAAGGATTGATTCAGTTTCACAGACAGGAAGCAAAGAAAGGGACTCAATATGGGCCACTGAGAAAAATGGGTAGTATAACGTCCTTATAAGGGCGTCACTACTTTGTTGTCATAGATATGAAAAAGAATAGTGAGAATGATTAATACTTTTCCAGGTATTCAATATTGTTTCCATTTTTTCTCGTAATTCCACTTCCACCTCTGACAATTTACAAGCAGTGTTCACTACACATTCTTTCTCTTTGGCCAGGATCAGGGTTCTTTCTCTACCCCTTCTCCTTGGGTCTCATGATCACCTTCCTTGCAACCTGCTGACATAACCAAGTCAATTCCTGAACCCATACACTTCATCTTCAATGACAGAGGCAGAATGTTCTTTCAGAATTTCAGTACCCACTCATAAGACTACATGATGCTAGAATCCAGATGATTATAACTTAATCTAACTATGCTACTTATTCCATATCACAGGTATGTACATAATTACAAATACTTTTTTAAAATGTGGAGTCCAATTGTGACAAAATCTAATTACTGTAAACTTAGCATAAAACTTGACTAGGATATTTAAAAACTTTTATATCCAAATTGTCACCTTCTGAACACAAAAAGTATTAGCATAAAATATAAGGTTTATACCTGATGATGCCAGTCTTCACCACAATTTTATTCTAAAATTATCTACGTTACACATTCAACATTCAACAACATTACATAATTATTCTAAAATGGATGATCTTATAGCCCACACCACAACATAATCAAACCACTCCTGAAACCGGAGACTGACATGACATTAGAGATTCCACTAGTAATGGATACCTGTTTAACCTTTAGTGACAGTGCTTCGCATCATTGCAATGGCACATGTGCACTATCTAGCTGATAAATACTATCATCAGTAATGTAGTGCTAAAATATGGCCACCAGTCCTGTAGAACAAGGAAATTTCAAATGCCCTATTCCCAGAAAGTAAACTGTTACCCCAAAATTAAAATATAATCTCCAACCCTACAGACAAGGAGATTTAAAATCCCTGCTCCTGGCTGAAGGATGTGTGTGTGTGTGTGTACGATGGGAAGTCATAATGTTTTAAGTATTACCATGAGAAAATTATAATTCCAAAATATCGTTCTACATAAGAGATAGCCCATTTCATGAGCCTGCCGAACAGCCAGACTTTCATGTGCCAAGTAGACACAGGGAGCCACCAGAAGGAGCAGAAGCAAAATGGTGACATCAGTTGAAGAAGTGGAGGCTCTTGGTATGATACGGTTCCTGCATTTGCAAGGGAAATCTGCCAGGGAGATCCACGAAAAGATGACCGCTGTGTATCAGGAAGTGTACCATCATATGACACAGTGGTCAGGTGGAATAGGTGCTTTCACTGCGGACAGATGAACGCTGAAGTGGAAGAACATCTCTCGCTGAGGAACCAGGAACTGTGGCACAGGTGGAAGCTTTCATCCTATCTGATAGGTACATAACTATCGAAGCTATTGTTCATGAGGTCCGCATTAGCCATGGGTCGGTTTTTGAACATCATCCATGATAAGTTACACATGAAAGAGGTCACTGTGTGCTGGGTGCCACAATTGTTGACACCAGTTCAAAAGCAGCAACAGATGGATGTGGCAAAGAACCTTTTGCAGTTGTGTCAAGACGAAAAGGTGGAATTTTTCTACCTCCTGATCACGATGGATAAATGTTGGGTCTATCATTATGACCCTGAAACAAAGGAAATGAGCAAGCAGTGTAAAAATGCAGACTCGCCACCACCAAAGAAGGCCAAATCCCAGCCATCATCAGGAAAGGTGATGTTGAGTGTGTTCTGGGATTGGCAGGGTGTCATCATGACCAACTACAGGCAAAAGGGCATCACCATCACTGGTGAGTACTGTTGGAACCTTCTGAGAAGATTACGGGAGGAAATCAAGAAAAAGGGATGAGGAATGCTGTGAAAAGTTGTGTGATTTCTTCATGACAATGCACCAGCTCATGCTGCTCACGCTACGATGACATCTGCTGCTAAATTGGGATATGAAATTCCCCTCATCCACCACATTCACCAGACCTGGCACCAAGTGACTTCTTCCTCTTTCCATGGCTAAAGAAGCCACTTCGTGGTAAGCAATTCCAAGATGATGATGACATCATTTCTGCAGTGGAGGACTTCCTAAACAGTTGAAATGAGACCTTCTATGATCAAAGTATCCAGCAGCTGATGCATCATTGGGGGAAATGTGTGGCCTTCCAGGGGGCATATGTAGAGAAGGGCTAACTCGCATACAATTTCTTGCACCTGTGTCTCTGTTTCTTCTGGGTGATAATTAAAATTTTATGACTTCCCCATGTATATGTGCATGTGGGTGTGTGTGTGTGTGCACATGTGTGTGTATTTGTTTTTGGTATACATGTCAAACATAACAAACAGAAAAGATGCATTCCTTGAACATTACAGACTATCAATGAAGTGGAAGTGCTAATTCCATCATTTCAATATCGTATTTCTACTATCTGCAATCTTTCTTAGTTTAATATTCAAATCCATAACCATCCAGAAAAACATTAAATGGCAGGGGCTTCAGACACAACACTGACCCACACCGACACAACACGTAAAATGCTAGTGTGAGAAATGTGTCTAATAAGTCAGATTAGATTCTGAGGTTCTCACAGCAGTCAACGTTAAGATTACTGTCTTCTGGGACATGATGCTATGCAGTCTGGTAGACAGCTACCAATGTTTCAGAGGAACATGCTGCCTGTAACTTTAGCCTCATTTCTACCATGGAGATGGAAGCAGATGGTTCCTACATACTTGATCAAATGTCATATCCCAGGAGCTCACATATTACAATTAAAAACTTTGTGAAGTACAGCAAACAGATAAAACAATTCAAACTCACATGCATAATTCCAGTTCTCTGTCTGTGAAAGCATGCTCAAATGTTCAACTCTTTTGTTAATGAAGACCCTAAAGTAAAGTTTGTGTTTTAAAATACCTGTTTACTTCTTGTTCAGAACTGTCTGAAACAAATGGATGTTTTCTCATGATTGCTTTTCTATCTTGCTTTAGAACTGAAAAAGCCCTAGAAAAACAGGGGTGACTGGAAGTAAATGGAGCACATTATCTACTGCATGCTAATAATAATTTACTCACTGGAAACATAAATACCACAAAGAAAAAAAAACACAAAAACTGATACATGTCCAAGCATCATCAGCAGAAAACATAACATAGTGACAGTAGCTGCCAATAATTTTTTCAAAATATGACAGATTTTTATGTACTTGGGAATGTCAGTATGAAACAGGAATATATACGTGGTGTGTTCAAAAAGTATCGAACCTTCTTTTTTCCCACGTAAACCAATGAAGCGCGGGAGGCTCCCTTCGGTGGAGATGTGGAGGGGACATTCATGCGCAGTTGTGAATTTTTTCCCACCCACAGAAAGTGTCAGTCGCTGGCAGTCGGCCTATGAGTGAGGACGTGTAGTGAGTGCTCGTCGGATTCCAGTAAGGTGTAAAATGACGGAACAACATGAGCAGCAATATTGCATCAAATTTTGCCAAAAGCTTGGCGATACCCAAGTGGAAACCATTCGCAAGATTCAACGGGCTTTCGGGGACGATGCCATGAGCAACTCACAGATAAAAGAGTGATACAACCACTTCAAAGATGGCCACACATCAGTGGACAGTGAACCGCATTCAGGCAGACCCTCAACAAGCCGAAATGAGAATGTCATTGAGCAAGTGCAGACTTTGGTCATGGAGGACCGTCGTATCACAGTCCGAGAACTTGCAAATGAAATATGGGTAAGCATTGGATTGGTACATACAATTTTGACCAAGGATTTGGGCATGAGGAGAGTGTCCGCGAAATTCATACCGAAACTGCTAACAATGGAGCAGAAGCAACGCCGTCTGGAAATCGCACAGGACGTGCTGGACAATGCAAACAGTAACCCCAACTTTCTGAACACCGTGATCACAGGTGATGAGTCGTGGGTTTATGGGTACAACCCGGAAACCAAGATGCAGTCATCACAGTGGAAACATCCGACATCCCCAAGGCCAAACAAAGCACGGCAGGTCTGAAGCAATGTCAAGGTCATCTTGGCCGTTTTCTTCGACTCCCGTGGGGTTGTGCATCATGAGTACGCACCACAAGGCCAAACCATCACAAAGGAATACAACCAGGAGTTCCTTTGTCACCTTCGTGATGCTGTGCGGCGCAAATGACCGGATCTGTGGGCAGCAAAAACTTGGCAGCTCCATCATGATAATGCACCTGCCCATTCTGCACATCTGATTCACACTTTCGCCGCCAAACACAACATCCCTGTGGTTCGTCAGGCTCCCTACTCCCCCGACGTGGCTCCGTGTGACTTTTGGCTATTTCCCAAGCTGAAAATGCCTCTGAAAGGAACCCGATTTGAGTCAAGAGAAGACATCATGCAGAATGCAACGGGCCAGCTGATCACCATTCCAAAAGACGTGTTCCAGAAGTGTTTCAAAAAATGGCAGAAGCACTGGGAGAAGTGTGTGCATTACCAAGGAGACTACTTTGAAGGGGATTAGGGTTTTGTACCTCCAAATCAATAAATGTATTTCTGCCGAACAAAGGTTCAATACTTTTTGAACACACATATATTTCAAATATGTATAAATGTCACATGTTGAAGCAATGGTCACTTCTACTATGAAAACAAGACTAAAAAAAAAGGAGAACCATACCTTTTCTTGGAGTCACAGTCATCATACTGTACAGGATGCATGGAAGAAATCTTTCTGGACAAAATTCCACCTCCAGAAGACGATACTGAAGGGATGGAGTGGAAACCCGAAGGCACAGGCATAAATGTATGCAGTGGTGCTATCTGTTGTTGTTGCAAGATAGAGAGGCACTGAGTCAGGCAGTATATTGTTGCCTGAGCAGTAGCCTTTAGGAGTAACATAGCTTCATCAATATTCCGGATACATGGACCTGAGAAAACACACAAATTATGATGTATTACATTAAAGCAGTCACAGGTCACAGGTACTTGTATTCTTACAGCATGAAGGTTACTTGAAAGTATGTTAATATTTTTTTCACAAAACAACTGGAAAAATGAAAAATTGGCATGTGAGAGCATGACTTTCTCAGTCTGAGACAAGACTAAAACATGAATTTTGAAAAATTTTGAGAAATGTGTCAATAAGAATTTTCTCCACTAGGTCAATTCTTAACTTTCTCATGTACACAGTATATGTGAGAAGGTGCTGGGATTGTGAAAGAAATCAATCTCGAAATTTTGACTGATTTATGCATTTTCAGCACCTCTCATTATAAAAGAGCAATTTTTGCAATGTTGTCTGCATGTTCCTACGATGTGGACCTCATTAGCATCTGAACAGATGGATCTGATTCATATTCAGCATCCTGGGGTTTTCCCATCCCAGGTCACTACTCTGTGGCTCTGAACATTCCAATTCCAAATAGAGGGACCATGTAAATGCACCCCAAAACCTAAACACATTGGACCATTTATAACTTCTGTCCTCTTCTCTGGATAACAGAGGACTGTGTACTAAACACAGTAACAAGTTCAACTATCTGTTAATTCACCAAAACCTTGAATCCAATGAATACGAACACTCGACTTTCACAGACCATACCAAGACTCCCTGGCTACATATGCCCATAAACATGCATTTGCTTTGTTAATTTCCTTTACAAAATTTACAAGCTACCTGAATAGTGGTCTTCATTTTTGAGTGCTGTTAAAAAATAAGTTAGATTTAGCAGGAGTACAGGAGGTCAGATGGGACCAAGGTGGCATTGAACCAGGAGGCAAATATAATTTTTTCTATGGAAAGCGGGATGAAAATCATGAATTAGGTACAGGTTCTTTTGGAAATAAGAGGATTGTATCAGCAGTTAAGAGTGTACACTTATTTAGTGATAGGCTATCATATATAATATTAAAAGGTCGTTGGTGTGATATCATTGTTATAATGTTCACACCCCAACAGAAGATAAAATTGATGGCATAAAGGATAGGATCTATGAAGAGCTAGAACATGTAAGTAAAAGTAAAGCTATCCCTGTAACAGGCCGTGAAGGCCCATAGGGTTGTGAGACGTTAAGGGTCCCACATTACCTTGACAATCGGCTCAGAGATGGCAGTAAGGTTGTCAGCCTTACACGCCGGCCACGCATCACTCCCCAGGAAAATCATTTAATTAATTCCTGGTACTCATTTCTGTTAGAGGCTGAGTAAACCCCAGGGCCTAGTGCGGCTGGAAGGATTAAGTAAATTGAAAAAAATCCAATGACCTCATTGGGAATTGAACCCGTGACCTTCCAACATGTACTTGACAAATTCCCGAAGTACACTATGAAAATTTTGTTAGGACATTTTAATGCCAAAGTAGGGAGGGAAGAC
>NW_019725837.1:648655-704094 GCF_002891405.2 Cryptotermes secundus | reverse complement strand
GCTGTAGTGCCAAGGTAAAAAAAAAAAAAAAGAGGGTCAAGAGCAGTATTGTGTTGAAATCTGAAATAGGTTCACAACTTTAGTAAACTTGGACACTGAGGTGGATGTTAATAAATCTTTGGGGAATATTGGAGAGAATATCAAAATTTCTGCCAAGGAGAGTATAGGTTATTATGAACCAAAGAAGCATAAGCCATGGTTCGATGAAGTATGCTCATAATTATTAGATAAAAGAAAGCAGGCCAAATTGCAATGCTTACAGGATCCAAGCAAGTTAAATGGGGATAATCTGAACAATATAAGACATGAACCCTGCAGGCATTTCAGAAATAAAAAGAGGGAATATCTGAAAGACAAAATTAATGAACTTGCAATGAATAGTAAGAACAAGACCATTAGAGACCTGTACAGAGGAATAAGTTACTTTAAGAGGAGTTACCAGCCTAGCAGTAACTTAGTGAAGGATGAGAATGGCGATCTACTTGCAGATTCCCACAACATTTTGAATAGGTGGAAGAACTACTTCTGTCAGTTACTGAATGTACATATGGTCAGTGATGTTAGGCAGACAGAAATCCATACAGCTGAGCCATTAGTACCTGATCCTAGCCCTTTTGGGATTGACAATGCTATTACAAAATTGAAACAGTATAAATCACTAGGAAGTGATCAAATTCCAGCAGAACTTATTCAAGCAGGAGGAAAAATATTATGTTCAAAGATCCATAAGCTAATTACTTTTATTTGGAATAAGGAAAAATTGCCTGATCAGTGGAAGGAGTCTATTATTGTACCAGTTCACAAGAAGGGTGATAAAACTGACTGTAGTAATTATTGGGGGATATCACTGCTATCAACTTCATACAATATTTTATCCTTTATTCTTCTCTCAAGATTAAGTACATAATTAGATGAAATTACTGGGGATCATCAGTGTGGGTTTCGACATAACAAATTAAGTACAGATCCAATCTTTTGCGTTCGTCAGATAGTGGAGAAAAAATGGGAGCACAATGAGACAGTACATCAGCTATTCATAGTCTTCAACAAAGGCTATGATTTAATTGCGAGGGAACTATTGTGCAATATTCTGATAGAGTTTGGAATACCCATGAAACTAGTTAGGCTGATTAAAATATGTTTAAAAGAAATGTATACTAAAGTCATTATAGATAATTCCTATCCAGAATGGTCTCAGACAAGGAGATGTTTTATCGCCACTCCTTTTGAACTTTGCTTTAGAATATGCCATTAGGAAGGTCCAGGAAAACCAGGTTGGACTGAAATTAAATGGGACATATCAGCTGTTGGTCTATGCGGATGATATGAACCTACTGGGTGATACTATAAATACCATAAAGAAAAACACATAAACTTTAACTGATGCAAGTAACAAGGTTGGTCTAGAAGTAAACACAAGGAAAGGTAAGTATATGTTGCTGTCTTGTCACAAAAATGCAAGGCAAAATCATGATATAGCGATAGGAAACAGATGTTTTGAAAAAGGTGGCACAGTTCAGATATTTGGGAATGATGATAACAAATCAGAACCTGATTCAGGTGGAAATTAATAGCAGATTGAACTCAGGCAATGATTGCTACCATTCAGTCCAGAACCTTTTGTCTTCTTGCCTGCTGTCCAAAAACATACAAATTAGAATATACAGAACTATAATTTTGCTTGTGGTTATGTATGGGTGTCAGACTTGGTCTCTGACATTAAGGGAGAACATAGACTGACGGTGTTTGAGAACAGGGTGTTGAGGAGAATATTTGGACCAAAGAGAGATGAAATGACATGAGGCTGGAGAAAACTGCACAATGAGAAGCTTCATAACTTGTACTCTTCTCCAAGTATAATTAGAGTGATCAAGTCAAGGAGGGGATGAGGTGGTCAGGGCATGTAGCATGAATAGGGGAGACAAGGAATGTGTATGGGATATTGGTGGGAAAGCCAGAAGGAAAGAGACCACTGGGAAGACCAAGGTGTAGGTGGGTGGACAATATTAAAATGGATCTTGGATACAGAATGGGATGTTATGGATTGGATTGATCTGGCTCAGGATAAGAACCAGTGGAGGGCTCTTGTGAACACGGTAATGAAACTTCAGGTTCCATAAAATGCTGGGAAATCCTTGAATAGCTGCAGAATTGGCAGCTTCTCAAGACGGGCTCAGCTCCATGAGTAAGTAAGTAAGTATCAACACAGCAAACATATCAAATGAAGAAAAAATTATATGGGAACAAAATTCTTTGGAATGCCAAAGATATTCACAAATACAAATGAATGACAACAAACTACCAATAAATGTTCTGAACATGAGACTAAAAAGAACATTTTAAACATGAAGGGTAAGATCAAGTTAACAGGAAACAACCAGTTACAAACGATGTCCTACAGAGAGACGGAAGAACCTGTGAGCATACTATGAATAAGGAGCAGCTTTGGGAAGAGAGAGACAGACAGAGTGGCTCTGCTGCTAGATGAGCTACAAGAAGGTTGAAAAGTTAAAGAGAGAAGAGGAAGAAGGTTGAGGATGTTGATAAGGGGGAGGAGGGACAAAAATATTTGAGTTGAAACTTTCACAGTGAATGTCTTCCCAAATGATCAGCCATATGAAACTGGAGTTGATACCCAATGTTTTGGTGACAGCTACTGCCTCCATCATTGGAATGATTGCTGATTTCTTGAGAAGACTCCAGTAAAGGAAAAAAAGATTCATATGCACGTGATGGTGATGATGATGATGATGATGATGATGGCAGTGTCAGTGGTGGCGGCGGCTGCAGCAGTGGTGATGATGACAATGACAATGACATTACAGAACTTCAAGTTTAGAAATACAGAAGTGCTGATGGTTTTAAACCTTCCTATGGCATTGATTTATCTGTCACTGTGTCAAAGAGTTACATGTTACTATGCCTAAACATAAAGCAAAAATATTCTTTAGGACCAATTTTTCTGCCGCTTGCTAGCCAGTGTTAAACAATATGCGGAGCGTGCATGCTTTCTTATGTCAGTAAGGCTTAGAATACCTCTTACATCAATTGAATCAACATTACAATTCCTTGCCAAGCATCTCCTCGCTAAAATATATACATCTTCATGAATAACACAGCCATTCGTTTCCAAGGTGACTGTTACTTTCAGACTGTTTCAGTTTTCATCAGCCTCTATAGATAAGTGCCAGAGCAGTATATTGACAAAATCTGCAACCATCCTATCATAAGAAAATTAATTTGACATGAAAAAACTATAAATTCAATTCAATTCAATAAAAAGTAAAGCTATCCCTGTAACAGGCCGTGAAGGCCCATAGGGTTGTGAGACACTGAGGGTCCCACATTATCTAGACAATTGGCTCAAAGATTATCAGCCTTACATGCCGGCCTCACTTTACTCCCCAGGCAAATTATTTAAGTAATTCCTGGTACTCATTTCTGTTAGAGGCTGAGTCGACCCCAGGGCCATAATGCGGCTGGAAGGATTAGGTCAATTGAAAAAAATAAAAAATAACCTCTGCAGATGCTAAAGTGTCCAATAACATGTTAAACCTGTGGCTTTCAGGGAAGTAAATATTGAGATTACAGTCTTCTGGGAGGTGATGCCATGTATTCTGATGTATATAGATACGTACATTTTGGAGGAACCTGTTGCCTACATCTTCTGGGTAAAGTATTCTATCCTGAAGGTGGATGCAGCAGGTTCTCTGAAAAGTTGGTACCTAGCTATCAGATTAGATGGTACCACATCCCTGATGGTCATCATCTTGAGCCGCTAATCAATGTACAGAAAAAGCTGAGTCCATGAGAAATACATTACAGTCAGCTGATAATGGCTGTTGAAAAATCTTCCAAACTGAACTTGTATATGGTGCACCATGATTATGAATACATACAAATACTTTAAATCTAATAAAAGCTTCCAGAATGGGATGTACACATTATAACCTAATTTCAGAACTAAAAGAATATGTATTTCTTTAGAATTGAATATCTGCTCAGATATTCAAAAGATTGACTATTCTCTAAGGAATCTAAGGGCTCATTATTGCATTCACATAAAATTGAAAGAAATGTCAACATTCTTGAACATGGGCACCCCACCGTATCACACTAAACAGCAACTTATTTGAAGAAACCATAAATACAAAAAGTTTCTAACTGTTAGCTGTGGACTCTTAATGCCATATAGAATTCTGAGTTCATGATAATGATCTTTATACTGGGTCAAAATTGTAACAGTATGGTCAGTTATTAAAGACAGCCATTCCTGAAACAAATGTTACCTGAGAGAGCCTAATGAATTACCTGATCCCGGTAAGTCTTCAATAGCTCTACTAAGTGAGTAACTGCTTTGATCTGCCCTATGAATATGGTCTCTTGCAGCACTAAATGCATCCAGCACCGCAAGAGTACAATGGACTCGGGTTCCTTGCTGTGGGCCAGGAACAGCCACAGAAGCCGCAGTGTGGGGGGACACATGGTGCTCGCGAGGTGGAAGAGGAGGATTACTCTGAAAATCAATGTAAGCAATGCAGCTAGAGACTGAAACTCACAATATGCTCATTAAAGATGGAGAAACCTACGAAGGAATTCTCATTTGTTAAGATTCCATGTTGCAGGAACAGGCCAGGCTTCATAAGATTAGTGCTACTGGAATCCAAAACTTAAAACTGCTCAAACATTCTGCTAACAGCCTGGCTTCTTTCATTATGTTCATATGCACATGCTTCTCACACCAAAAGCAGGGACCAACCTGTATACCTACTTGTGCAATTGCCATTGTATGCATTTCTGCAACGGATCGAATACGGCTGACCCACTCATGACGTGCGCGGGCATCAGCAGCTCGTAACTTAAACATATCACCAGTAGCAGAGTTCACTGTAAATGTATTAGAATCTTCATCACTAGGAGAAATAACAGCTGCTGCTAGATGCACTGAACCACGAGGACGCTGTTTCCGTTCTGACTCGTTCTGAGACAAATAGAGTACACTAATCAGAAATAATTTCAATTGGAAGAACTGAAGTTGTTTACCAACATTAAAAGAAATCACAGCAGATCTAGTTCTCACACACACGCATGCATGCACACTCGCACACACATACAGAGTAAATTCCTAATTATCCAGCAGACAACCATCCAGAATTCTCATCCAATCAGCAAGATTTTCAATGAAAATTTACCACTTCTATGAAGTTATTCAAAAACAAATCTGCAATGCACATATGTTCACTGACCACAAGTTAAGTTCCCTCAGCTGCCACTAGCAGTGATACCCATCATCCTCCTTCACAGTAAAGATTAGTCAAATCTCTTGCAGTATACCCTCCATAAGACAACCCTGGCATCATCATGGAGGGAGGGGGATAACATCTGAGAAGATGGTGAACAAGGCAATGGTCCACCAAAGCCAAGGTGTGAGGTATACTGCCGAGGGTCATGTGGCATCAGGGTTGAATCTAGCCAGTGTCGTTAATGATCCTATCAGGCCATCAGGCAGCACCCGGTTGTATTTATGCCTTCCATATAGTGACCTTCTAGAGCTCCAATATTTGTGGGACCATAAATGGCAACCAACAGTAAAAAACCAGTACACAAGATTTAAAAAAAATTACTCCCCTCCAAGGAGATCCTTACAAGAAATGCTTCAGCAGGTGGATGGGGTCTCAAGGACACCATCAAGGGGTGCTGATGCAACCAGCAAACATGCTGTTGAGATTTTGGCCCAAGTCAGGTATGAACCTGTAGTACAAAAACCTACCTAATGTAATACCAAGAGCCCTTCTCTTGGGAGTTGGCAGCACTGACATACTGCTGCAGGGAGCTAACAGTTATATCACACCCGCACAAGGAGACAGACTGAGACAGGCAGGCTCCAACTGTTGAGGACAAAGCTATCGGGATGTGCTAGGGGAAAGCTACAGAAAGCAAAGGCAAGCTAAGTATGAACGAGGGACACTCAGAAAGCAGGAAATGCAGGCTTACCCAAGCACAAAGAAACTTCAACCAGGAACTGTAAGAAGCCATGGCCTAAGGATCACACCCCTACAGAAAGGGTCAGACCTCCAAAAGGGCCCAGGGACTCCAGTGGATAGGCCAGAAGCAGCCGCAGTACAAGGGACTTAGTCCCACCCCACTAGCAATAAAAAATAAGCTAACCAAAGACAACCAGGATCAAATACGAGGGGGGACCCAAAAATAACCGGAACCAACCTGTTGCGCGCGCATGCTTTGTAGTTACAAGTTGTGCTGCTAGGTGGTGTTAGCTGGGGGTCTCCCACGACTGTTAGTGAGCTGTCGTCAGTCTGAGTTAAGTGGTTTGTCTGTGGTGCTCTGCTGTGTGCGTTCCTGTTTCAACCCTTTGGCGATTAGTGAGATGGCCGACCAGAAGGAACAAAGAGTGTGCGTGAAATTTTGCTTTCTGTTAGGGAAAACTGCAGCCGATTCTGGATCGTACCCGTAGCACCAAGACTCATCGCCAGTCACAATTCTTTTAAGAAATTCTGGATCGTTCTGCACTTCACTCTTCAAGTCGCGGCAAACATTCACGCGGTTTTCTCTTTGGTCATCTCCGAGCAAGCGAGGAACAAATTTTGCAGACACCCGTCTCATGTGCAAACCTTCGGTTAAAATTCGCTGGACCGTGCTCCATGAGATGTTCGTTTCCTCAGAAAGTTGGTCAATGGTCNTTGTTTTGTTCCTTCTGGTCGGCCATCTCACTAATCGCCAAAGGGTTGAAACAGGAACGCACACAACAGAGCACCACAGACAAACCACTTAACTCAGACTGACGCCAGCTCACTAACAGTCGCGGGAGACCCCCAGCTAACACCACCTAGCAGCACAACTCGTAACTACAAAACATGCGCGCGCAACAGGTCGGTTCCGGTTATTTTTGGGTCCCCCTTCATACTGATCAACTGGGAATGGTGTTCTGTGGGAATACAAAAGGAGAACTACCACACCTGAGGTCCTTCAAGGCTGGAGGGCAGTGCACTCATTTACGTGGTGCAATCCAAAAGTTCCCAAAATATATTAATAAAAACTATTACATCTTACCTAGATCTTATTCTGCACCATCACCTTCAAAGTAGTCCCCTTGGGAGCACATACACCGATCACAGCGTTTCTGCCACTTTTCAAATGCATCCTGGAAGTCTTTCTTTGTTAGGGTGTTTAGTACCGTCTGCGTTTCCGCTTGAATTTCCTCAACTGTATCAAATTTTCATCCCTTCAACTTGATTTTCATCTTGGGGAAGAGAAAAATGTCGATTTTCATCTTTGGGAAGAGAAAAAAGTCGCATGGAGCTAAGTTTGGCAAGTATGGTGGGTGGGGAACAACTGCCATCTTGTTTTTAGCCAAAAATTCCTGCACAATGTAAGCCGTATGCAGTCGTGTGTTGTCATGGTGTAGTACCCAGTCATTGGTGTGCCACTTCTCTGGACGTTTTCTCCTCACGTCCTCCCTCAAACGCCTTACAACATCGCGATAGAACTCTTTATTGACTGTCTGACCAGGAGGGACGAACTCCTTATGAACGATCCCATCAATATCAAAAAAAAAACAGAACATGGACTTAATATTGCCCTTGACTTGTCGAGCTGTTTTTGGCCGAGGTGAAGAAGGGCTCTTCCATTGCGACGATTGCTGCTTACTTTCAGGGTTGTAGCCATAAACCCAACTTTCGTCACCAGTGACAACCTTCGAAAGAAAGTTTGGATCCTCTTGAAGCTGTTGCTGAAGTTCCCTACAGACTTCCAAGTGATGCTGCTTCTGTTCATTTTGCAGCAGTCATGGCACAGACTTTGCCACAATCCTCCTCATGTTCAGTTCCTCTGACAAAATTCATTGACATGTACTGTAACTTAGTCCCAAGGTGTTACAGAGGTCTTGGATGGACAGTCTACGTTCTTGCAGAATCAGATCCCTAACTTTCGTGACACTTTCTGGTGTTTTGCCCATTGACGGCCATCCCGAACGATCGTCATCATCAGTCAAAGTTCGGCCATTTTTAAAACGCTTATACCAGTTGTAAGTTTGTGTCTGGCCTAAACTGTTTTCACCAAAAGCTTGCTTCAACATCTGGTGCGTTTCTGCAGTGGTTTTCCCAAGTTTGAAACAAAACTTTATACAGACACGCTGCTCTCTCAGGTCAGCCATCGCAAAACCGCAAACTCACGGAAACACAACAATGGAAATACATTCACCAACAATAAACCCAACCACTCAACTCGACGCCACTTGCCACACTGATTCAAGAAGGATGTGTGAGGAGACAAGTAGCGGTATTTCGATGTACTCATAACCATTCGCGCGCAAAACTCAAATTTCAGTAACTTTTGGATTGCCCCACGTATGTGTGGCGACCAACAGTCTGGTCAGTGGCTCATTACTACAGACCAGATTTGAATGCAAATGCATATTTCTTTCATGCAACCAGAGTGTATACTCGTTTGTATATATGTATTGTGACATGTTGCGCAACGGAGAACCCCCCCACCAGGAGTGATGCGGCGGGTGAGTCAACGCTCCGTCATCCCCCTTCCGCACGGTGATGTAACGCGCGGTGACATAAGACGGCGTGATGTAACAGTGTTGCTACGTAACAGGCACACACAGCCACTATATAAGAGAGCTGCACTGCCTGCGAGGAGAGTTGTAATGTGGCCATCGCCGAGTTCAGTTCCGAGTTAGTTCCGAGCAAGCCTATGAGCGAGTGTGTTATCAACAGTTCTCAAGGCGGCAGCCTGCGAGTAGAGTTGGAATCTAGCCAGCGGCGAGTTACGAGTAAAAGTGTGATAATCAGTGACAGTTTGTGATAACTGAGAATTAATTGGAGTGTGTAATTCAGGGAGACTTGTCTAGCTCACGTACTGTGAAACGTGTAGTCTACTGACAATAGCATGATTTGATTTGCGAATAGGGTTATAAATTGTGAAACCCCACAATATTGTTGTAATTAATTGTAGCCGTGATTTGTAGGTTGTTAAATAAACCAATTAACGATCTCTACGGCGTATTCAGTAACTAAAACACGTTACACTAGTGTCAGAAGTGGGATTTTGACTTACACACGTGACCAACGAGATTCGAACTCAAGACACGTGACAATTTGGTGTCAGAATTGTTTTATGAACTTGAACAGGCCTCGACATTTAATTGAATTATTGTGCATCGAGTAGTTTACTGCTACAACATGGACATGGAAAAGGTGATGGAACGTCTGTTGTTCGCCCAGGAGCAAATGGTGGCCAGACTGAAAGCCGAGATGGAGGAAAGTAGGAGGAAAGAGAAGGAAGAGATGGAGGAAAATAGGAAGAAAGACAAAGAAGATTTGAAGGCCAAATTAGACTCCTGTCAAGAAAAGGCGGAGATCAGCCACAAGGAACTCCTAGCCAGAATGGACGCCGACTCGAAAGCTTGGCAAGAAGAAACGGCCGCCTGGCGAGAAGACTTCCGTGGAGACGAAAGCAACCCAAGCAAGGGCGGCACAACAAGAAGAGGTCCCCACAGTGATACCGGTCGGAGAGACGATGGCCTGCCAAGAAATGGAGGCACGTCCAGAAGATGAAAAGCCAGTCTCAGTGGACATGACAGCTGATGCGGAAGATCAACGAGAGGTACCTGTAAAAGACGCCGAAGTAATGCCGGTCGGAGAACCGACGAAGAAAAGGCGTAGGGACCGAAATCGACGAAATAAGAAAATTTCGACAAGGGAAAATTGCGGACCCCAGAATAAATTGGCCGTCGTTCACAGGAAGGTGTTCCGCCATGCAACAGTGGCATGGCGTCGAAGGAAAATCGTCAGAAAAACTTGGACCCGAGGAGACTATGAATCCCGGATGAAGCTGGCTGCCACCTGCAGGAAGACATCCCATCGCGCAACAATGGCACGACGTTGGAGAAATGTCTTCGAGAAGGAAACTCCTCAGGGAACCTTCGCATATCAGACGGAAAAGGTGACAACCAAGGACGTCATCGGAGGGTGTAGATCAAGACAGCGATAGCACCAAGAAGGGAGAATTTGTAAGAAGACCATCTACGAAATTGTCAGCGTGAAGATCGCGAAGGGAATGGTCGGATCTTCTGTCAGCCTATGGCAACACAAGGATTGGAACTTATGGAGGGGAACACCCCCTCCAAAACGGAAAAAGAGACCTCAAGTAGAGGAGGAACCGGTAATGTAAAAAAAAAAACGGCCTCCCAAGAAAGACTGAAGGTAAGACAAATGAATGGGATACAACTGGATCTTCTGGCAAGCTGAAAGGAAACCGCTCGAGACGAGTTGGTCTTAAGAAGGAAGTGGTTGTAACGGCCGGAGAACAGATGCTGCAAGAACAGCCTCCGAAGCAAAGGAACGGGGATGCACCGTTAGGCTATTCAGGACGAACAGCCTTAAGGAGGGAGCAGTGTGACATGTTGCGCAATGGAGAACCCCCCCCACCAGGAGTGATGCAAAAATTACATGAAGCAGTATTACAATCTTACAATTGAAATCTTTAGGGATAAGATTCAAGATTTTGTGTGGGTATCAATCGATGAAACACAAGATTGTGAGGAATGGTTTATTGCAAATTGTATAGGTGGATCCCTTAATAAGAATGATCAGTCTACCCCATATCTTCTTGCAGTAGAGCAATTTGAAATGACAAATAGCTCCGCAGTTTCCGAATTTTGTATCAATTCCATGAATTTACTGTGGCCTAATGGCATTCAGCATGAGCATGTATTGCTCTTTGTGACTGATGCTGCAAGTCATATGATGAAAGCCGGTACTTCTCTTAAAGTTATATTTCCAAATATGACACATTTGATTTGCCTTGGCCATGGGTTGCACTGTGTTGCAGAAACAATTCGTGCAAATTTTCCACTTGTTGACAAGTTGGTGTCTTCTGTGAAGAAGGTATTTGTTAAAGCACCATATAGAAAAGCCTTTAAAGCAATAGCACCAAGTGCTCCACTTCCGCCAGAACCAATTTTAACACGCTGGTGCACATGGCTGTGTGCAGCAAGTTATTATACCGAACATTTAGAAACAGTTAGGAATGTCGTGAATACATTTGATCCCAAAAGTGCAGCATCAATTCAAATTGCCCAAGATGTACTAAAAAATGCAGAACTACAAACTAATCTTTCTTTATATCTGCTCACTTCTCTCATGGTCATTCACCACATCAACCATGATGATGGAGGTAACAGAGGCCTCTGAAACGTTTGGGTTCAGTTGAAAATTGATAAGGGTGATTGCCCGAGAAAATTTTAGCCACAAATAATCCAAGCAATATTATATTTATTACAGACTCACCAAATAATAGTCAAGTACACCTGTTTCAGGATCCAGTATAAACCACCGAAACTGCCAACCTTTCATAACATTTGTGTACTTGCACAGCTGCCCTTCAAACTGCTGGCGTAACTTTTCTGATGACATTCTTAATCTGAGAATAGAGATATCACGTTCAGACACTAAATTGTTATGTTAATAAAATAAGTATGAACTACAACAGATCATTCTTACAGTGAGTAATAACAGAAAATATGGTGAAAAAATTAATTTACTTAACTTTTCTCATGATTCACACACAGGAATTAAAGAGAATAACTTCACATCACCTTAAATTTGCTTATATAAGTAGCACATGCACAATGCATTCATAAACACCAGCAGAAGAGAAACCTGTTTAGGTACATATTTCACTCCTAAGCTCTTTCAACTCTTACACCTGTTATTTTCAGTTTCAGTTATTTTCAGTTATTTTCAGTCTACTCCTGCTTTACTAAGACACAGAAATTTGACACAGAAGTACACCTTATATACATACAAACTTATAACCATAGTAACACATAACAGTAAACATCACTTAGGTAACAAGAAATAACCAAGTTCTTAAATTGTTTACTACGATGTTGCCAACTCTAACATATTTCAGTATCTGAGAGTTGCCAACATAACAGTTTCCTCAAAGTTTCAGATATGGTGATGTTCACGCCATTTTTTCCTTTTAAAGTCATTTTGCCTTGCATACCACATACTGCAAGTAGAATCACTTGGAAATTCATCAACCTTTTTATACCATGCTTTATGAAAGGAAATGACAAAATTATCATTTTTTATTTTTCCGTCAGTTTAACAAACCTTGCCTGCACTGTTAAAAGATTGCAGACTGAGGATCTAATGGCAAACACAAAATCTGAAGAATCGGTTTCTTTATGACACTACCAGTTTTAGATAATCTCTTTTTTTTAGAATATATGAGGTGTGAGAGTCTCACAATAATATTAAAATCTCAGCCTTCTCAGATGTAATGCCATGCAATTTCGTAGACGGACACCAATGTTTACGAGAAACCAGCTGCCTCCTCCTTCAGGGCAGAAGGAGTTCTAGATTGAGCATACCAGAAGAAGATTCCTCAAAAATGCTGGACCATTTCTACCAGGCCATATGGTACCACATTCCAGATGACTTTAACCTTACATCTGCACTTTTCTAATTGCCTGTTATAAAAAAATGACAATGAAGAACCCTGACTTCTGAGATGTAAGGATCTCAAATTTGACAAGACTGCCAGTGTCTATACACATATGAGAAAGTAAGTACAACTTTACAATACAGTGACCAATTGCATTATTTAAGAGAAAATAGTTTATGTGAGACCAGCAATTTTAATATGACACACATTTCGGGACAGGAAACAGAAATTGTGTACATTAGTATAGTTTTAATACCAGTAAATAAAACTCAAATTCAGGGACTAGTATAGGAGGTCACCTTAGTGTAAAGTTTCTCCAAAATAAAATTTCTGTTGTGGTTATTTGGGCTAACACAAATCAGTCCTACCTACCTATCCACAGGTAATGTAAGAACAAATTTTATGTATATGGAAATGTTTGAAATAGATTCAAAACAGCGGCATTATATAACAGATGAAAAAAACTCTAAAATATATGTATTTAAAATAACGGGAATAATAATACTATAATTTGTTATTCAACAGTGGAACAACTACTGTAGGCAACAAAAACATCACTCCTATTATTAGATACAAAGAACATGACATAACCTCACCTATTAGACATAAGCATCACAACAAAGGCTCACAAAAGCACCATGTTTTTCATTATATATACTACCCAGCAAATACCACCACTACAAACATTCACTTAATTGAAAATATATTATTATTTCACGATATTTAAAATAAACAACCTATTACTGACATCAAACTTCCCACATCATGACACGAAAATTTACACTGCTCATGACACAAACTCAATTCCACAGACAACCACGGGGACCACGGGTTATCTGAAAACACAGATTACTCCTATACACCATCTATAAGATCTATAAGTTAACTGTGGTGTTGACATGGAACAGACCAAGTTGTCAACCATGGATTATGTATTGTTAGGCGGACCCCTCGCGATCCCTTATTGAAAGGGCATGGCGCATTTTCAGGTTGCTGACTGAGGATAAGGCCTCAAGAAGTGGAGAATAGCTAGGATAATACTGAATAACCTGAAAAGGACATGCAACAAGGGGTGGTCCTCCAGATTGGTGGTTTTGGAGGCTTACATTCTTCACCCTAACAAATAATTCTGTTACAAAATATCACAAAGGCCCTTCTCACTTTGACGGATTCTTCAGTTATGTGATTTGGTACGTGGAATGTAATTTCTCTCACGACAGTGGCAAAAGAAATATCAAAATACAGGTTAGATTTAATGGAAATAATGGACGTCAGATGGCACATGGGTGACACTGAACCTGCAAGCAAGCGAATATACAATTTTTAACGGAAAAGGGAGGGGGGAAGAATCATGAATAAGGTACAGCGTTTTTTTTTTTTGTACACAAGAGAACCATATCAGCAATTAAGCGAGTAGAGTTAGTGATAGGATATCTTACACAATATTAAGAGGAGACTGAACTCGGGTAATGCTTGCTACCATTCAGTTCAGAACCGTTTGTCTTCTTGTCTACTGTCTAAAGACATAAAAATTAGAAAACGCAAAACTATAATTTTTTATGTGGTTCTGTATGGGTGTGAAACCTGACCTCTGTCTTTAAGAGAGAGACATAGACTGAGGGTGTTTGAAAAGAGGGTGCTAAGGAGAATATTTGGACAGAAGAGAAACGAAGTGATAGGAGGTTGGAGAAAACTGTATAATGAAGATCTTCATAACTTTTTCTCTTCTCCAAGTATATTTAGAATGGTCAAGTCAAGGTGGATGAGATGGGCAGAGCATGTAGCACGATGGGGGGAGGACAAATGCATGTAGGATACTGATGGGAAAGCCGGAAAGGAAGGAGACCACTGGGAAGACCAAGACGTAGGTGGGTGAACAATATTAAAATGTATCTTAGAGAGATAGAATTGGATGGTACAGATTGAATTCTTCTGGCTTAGGACAGGAATAAGTGGGGGGCACCTGTGAACAGGGTAATGAACCTTCGCGTTCCGTAAAATGCTGGGAAGATCTTGAGTAGCTGGACAATTGGCAGTTTCTCGAGAAATTACATGTGTGATCGAGTGAAGTATATTGTGATTCGTTTCAGACTATTTACCGAAAGATGCTTAGAGATTTCAGGAGATGCCTGCGCAGATGACGACTGCGCGTTTTTCCATAACCGCTATACCAGCTGTTATCTCCGTCACCTCGGTCGCCTTCGCCGCCTCCGCCCGTGTCTACTCCCGTCTAGTAGGTCTAGTCGTCTAGTCTCTAGTCATTGTCTGGTTGTCATTAACCGTGGTTAAGATGGTGGCACATATGTGGTCAGGTTCGGTTTCGTTATGTTTTTTACTAATTTACATTTGCAGTGTATATTCAACAGAATTTGTTCCTTTGTTTATGTGGGAGTCATCAAGGTAAGAATACTGACGATCTGAGTGTTGTGTCAAGGGATTCGTAAATGATTCCAGAAGATGCATCAACGAGGAGACTCGATTGCTCAATCGGTATAGAAGTTCTCGTATTGTAAATAGTTTTCCAACTATAACTAGAATGACCAAGTCAAGGAGGATGAGGTGTAGCATGAATTGGGGAGAAGAGGAATGCATATAGGATATTGGTGGGAAAGCCAGAAGGAAAGAGACAACTGGGAGGACCAAGACGTAGGTGTGTGGATAATATTAAAATGGATCGTTGAGAGATAGGATGGTATGGTATGGATTGGATTGATCTGGCTCAGTATAGGGACCAGTGGAGGGCTCTTGTGAACACGGTAATGAACCTTCAGGTTCCATAGAATGTTGGGAAATTCTTGAGTACCTTTGGTATTGTGTGTAGCACTTGATATACAAAAATTGCAATGCAATGACATTTAATCAGGCTTTGAAATGTATGAAATTTGCCTTGTGCCAAGACAGCTTGCACAGGAATTGGTATTAAGGATGAAATAAGGCATATAAATGTATATAAAAGTGTGCAGTTGGCACAACAATATACTGTATTTAAAAACAAAGTAGATGCTATTGTATCAGTATTTGTTTTTACTGACACTGCATGTTTTGAACCTTATACCGAGTCATCATCAGGTGTACAATGATACCAGTCTCAGTTGTTGAATTGCATCTGATTATTTGCATCTAATTCTTCAATAAGTGTCCTCATTGTGCTCTTGAGAGTTTTTAAATGCATAAATTGAATCTTTCAGTAAAAAATTAGGGACTAAAATTAAAACATATTAATTAAAGTTGTACAAAAATGGAAATGGAATATTTTGTGATAAATATCTTTAAAACTGTGTGACCTCTACGTGTTGACATGATTTTCTGGTGGTAGAAGCGACTGTAGTGTGGTGTGCCTGCATATTGGGATCTTCTCACGTAAGTTGGGTCGTGTGGTCTTGACCTTACTATTGTCTTATGGAACTTGTGTTCATTAGGTTGTTTATTTGGAGTGGTGCATATTAGATTTTCTTATGATTATATGTGTATGGGCTGCTCCCTGTGTTAATGTTGTCACTGTGTTGTAGCAGTTCGGTCTGGACTATATAGGTACCAGTGGAGGGCTCATGTGTCTCATGTTCCATTAAATGTTGGGAAATTCTTTAGTCTGAAAATCTGGTGGCTTCTCAAGGACTTGTTTTCGTGGAGTTTTATTCTACAAAGAGTTCATATAAACAAAACTTGTTATGCAAAGAAACAATTGCAAAGACTATCACTTTGGTGATAACTCTCATAATAAAATATGAAAATTATATGCTGTAAAAAATATAGATCAGAAGACCGAAATTTACCCGGTTAGTGTAGCAATAATGGTGTAGACTTGTAATCAGGAGGAGCCCAGTTCAGCTCAGCTGGAGCACTGGCTGTCCTGAATGAAGTTTTTCATGGTTTACCTCAGTTCCTATAGTTAAAAGCTGCTATAATAGCTCAATTAGACCATTAGCACCTCCTTCCATTTTCTGTCCGTCACGTAATACATGAGTCATGCAGCCAATAAATGCCTTTTAGTCTAGGTACTAACAACACTAGTGGCCTCCGTAGTCTAGGGGTAACATTCCCACCTCATGACTCAAGGTACGTGGGTTCAAACCCGGTGGAGGTCGTGGAATTTTTAAGGGCAGAAAAATTCGGGGAACAAGTCCTCCGGGAGGGACTTTAAACTGTGGGTCCCATGTCGTAGCTTTACGGCATGTAAAAGAACCTCATGTCTCAAGGAGACCACTGAGCCAAATTTGTTAGGACATTTCCCGCCCAACAGTAGTCTCTATTGTAAATGGGGGAAGCATCTAGATACCGCTGAGCCAGTAGAGGCCGAACTCGCTGGCTGAGTCGGGACTGATGGCACGCACCAGTACTGGTAGGGTATAGAGACTGGTAGAATATCACAAGGGGACATACAATAGATCAAACTGGTCGCGGTGCATGGGGAAACCCACCCCCTCCATTAATAATAATAATACTAACAACACTGCAAAATGAACCACAGACACCTGGTTATATGACTGTCTGGCAAAAGAGCAGTAGTTGAGTGACCTCCACCTTGACCTTCATCACAGTTGAACACCACTGTTTTCAAGAGGTCTGAGATGTTTCCTGCAAAACAGTTCTTAAAAGAATTTCAACTTTACGAGTGTTGTGTAAGCAGTTATGAATGACTTTCTGTAAGAAGGAGGTGGGACACTATGTAGTCTTGTGGGAGACTGACATTTCAGAGGAACATGAGTACTATTCTGTCACACTGTGTGGCATCACATCCTCTTAGATTAATTTGAATAATGGGGTGGTGGAGTCCAGCTGGGTCCACTCAGCACGTTGGCCACTGATTGATCTATTGTTCCTGCCCCGGCTGATTCTGATGATGGAGAATTTGGTGGAATGAAGACTGGCAAGGGAAACTGAAGTACTTGGAGAAAACCTGCCACAGTGCCACTTTATCCACCACAAATCCCACTTGACCAGACCTGGGCTTGAACCCAGGCCGCCACTGTGGGAAGCCTGCTACTAACTGCTTGAGCTATGGTGCTGCTTCATCCTGGTAGATAGCCACCAACGTAAGGACCTCAGATCTCACAAGGAAGAACCAGATCAGCTAATGTCTGTCTGGCTCTTGCTTGCTTCCTGTGTTACTCGATCATTTTCCTTATTTCCACTTCACATTACCATTGTCTGAACCATAAGGTTGCAGGAGATCTTTTATTATGATACTGATGCGCTCTCAGTATAGAAGGTGAAGTTTTCACGTTGATAAGCATTCAGAGTGTGGTCTTTTGATTTATGACATTAGTCATGTGGGCGGATACCAGTGTTTTGGAGGCATATTCAGGGTGTCCTTTTGGTGACCCAAGACTACATGGTATCACAAATCAAAAGACAGCCATAGTGTTCTCTGAGATGCTACAGTTCATTTGTGCTTTTATGATGTTCACTTTCAGCTAAAGAGGTTTCAGAATGTTGAACATATGGTTCTCTTTGGTTTGGTATTGATATTTGATGTTAGCAAAGGAATAAATATGTGAAACTATTACAGATAGGTGAACAGACTTTTAGTTGTAGCCAGTGAAGTTAAACATGACTGCATGGCTGCATGTATATTCTGGACAGTTGATTTTATATAAAACTGCTTACATGCTGGTAGGTTCTTACCTTTGTTGACCGGTTCATGGTGACCTGTGCACTGCTGGCTGTGAGACACCTAAAGATTTTGACAATGAATCAGTATACCTGATGGCTGATAACATTTGGAATTAAGGAAAGCTACTAACTTTGTGGACAACTTGATGGCATTATGTTTCACAGTGAGCAGTTCTGTTCATGCATAGGAATTTGTTTGATTTGTCAGCAGTGGGCTGCAGTTATCAGCACCATTAGCCATTTGTTCTCAGTTACGTTTAGTGAGCAGTGTGTTCCATCATGGTGCAGTATACTTCAGGGCAGTGTATATTTCTGTATGACACCTACGTGAAATACAGATCTGCTAGAAAGCTTTGGCAAAAATTTTGATGTAAATTTTGTGATGGAGTTCCCAGCAGACAAACAATTCACAGTTTGGTGAATAAACTTAAATCAACAGGATGCTCAACAGACAAGAAATGAATACATAAGCACCAAGTGTGTACTGAGGAAAAGTTAGATGACAGGAGCCAGGCTTTAACATGCACCTAGAAAATCACTGGAATGTCTAGCTCAAGACTGGATTGTTAAAGTCTAGTGCAAGAATGACAGCACCATTGCTGAAGCTTAGACATTATGAAACAACAGAATCAATGCCTTGCAGCTGCGCAATCCAGCTAGCAGGGTTAATTTTTGAAGTTGCCTTGTGCAGTCTGTCATCGAAGGTGAGATCAATCTGAATCCCTTGTGATTTCTCTTCTGGGTTTGTTTGAAGGACAAAGTTTACAGCAGTAACCCCCGAATGGAAGAAGAATTTAAGGAAAATATTCTTAGGGAAATTGCTAATATTCCTGCAGAACAGCTTCCAAGAGTAAACCAGCACCTCTTCCACCAGTGCGAGGAATGTCTGTGTACATATAGAGGGACAGCGTTTTCAACACAGCCTGTGATCTGTGGATTGTAACTACTTCATTGTGAACTTTATTGGCCAAGTGGCATATTGATTTACTGGCAAAATTTGTATGTACCTCTCAGCCGGCAGGCACCGGTTGCCGTGAAGCGCAGAGCCGTGAACCACTCAACAAAGGCCAGACCCTCCCTGTATTAGTCAGATCAGTACATTCAGTTATTATTAAATATAATGTAATCTTTATGTTTAGGAGTTCAGTTGACATGTTTTTGAGGACTTTCAGATGTTTTATATGTGCATAAGGAACAGTTATATTATGTAGCTACTTTAAATATGTATCTTTTCAGTCTTGTTGAGAATGCATTACTGGTACCTAAGTAAGTTTTCCCAGTACTAATCGTTGGATGAGAGTTTATTTCACTTTGTGGTTTTCCTCTATATTAACTCTATTAATTTGGCTTGAAATGAGTCATTAGCAATTGATACATCAGAATCATTTAGAAGAGGTGTGAAGAGGAGGTAAGGGAATGTGTCCATTCAGATCCTCAAATTTGAGGCAAAAAAATGTGAACTATTACTTGAAGCTTCATACTTGCTAGTCTGAAAGACTTTCCTTGTTATCATTTATGTTATCTGTTCTCAATACAGTAGTGGTTATAGACTTTGGTTCAGCTTATCAGTACTGACTTTTCTTTAGAATATAAAGCCCACTTACCACTGCACATGTTAAGACCAGATAAAACCTAAAATATGTTTTAAAATATTGTCACGTGTAGGGTGGTACGCATGACAAAAATGATGGGTTCTACTACAGATGATTGGATTTATTAGCACCTTGGTTATGAGTTCTTTCTTAATTACAGTTAGTGCAGTGTAATCGCTGATTTACACACACACTGGTCCTCTCCTAACTAACTAACTAAATCGCAGGAACTACTATAACAGTCTCACTGAATCACACACTCCAAGTATTACACATGAATGAAGCCTAATCACATGCCAGGTCTTTACATGCCGACTTCTTATTCTTCTTCCATGACGAACTTTCCGTGGCTATCTTCCATCAAGAAGTCAGAGCTGAACCATAGCACCATTTGTTTTTAAGATAACTCCTTTGCATGGACCCCACATAAAACATTGTCTCCCATTGTTGTGGATGCATGTTTACCACTGTGTTGCCTGGCAACAGACTTCCTATACCTCCGTGCTTTTGCTCAGCACAGACCGCATAGAAAATACCGTCTCCCTTCTATTGTTTCCTCTATTTGTGTTTACAAAGCTGTTTCCTGGCAATACGTTGATCAAATCTGTTACAATATGTAAAATATTTTCATTTTAAGCCATTATATTTCAGTAAATTTTACTGCTTTGTGATTGTAACAGGGGCGTTATGTATTTTATATTAAGCATTCTCTAAAATGTTGTGAGATGTATTCAGTCTATAGTCCAGTGACCAGTATGGTTGCAGTATGAAGCTGATCGCTCACCTTAGTTAATTTTTATTTGACTGTTAAATATTTGAGCCTTACTTCAAAATTGGCTCTTTTTCAAATGACCCAGATACCATCTAAAAGTTTGTGATAGTGCTGATATATTAATTCAGTTATTGAGCTGTTGGATGTTATCCATCATAATGGTCATAAAGAGGAGTTTTGACCAGAAAGTGTACCAGAAACCTGCTCATACATCAATTATCAATAGAACCTCCATCGAGTGTAACAATATATATTCTTGTCACCATTTTCTCACATTTGCCTTACATGTTTCGGCTCACAAAGAGCCATCATCAGAGGCATCCACAACAAAAACATGGAAACACTTGCACTGCTCAACAATCACAATATACAGNTTTTTGTGGAAGATGTTACACGTATCGGAGCGTAAAACACAACAACATCCAGTACCCCGAGTGCGGGTATCCCATTTGCATTTAAAATATCACCCACAAAGCGGGTCGTTAATGTTAAAATTAAAGTTAAAACCGTCCAAGTAAAATATTCAGGTTCCTCTTAGTGGATAGTCCCAATGGGGACTACAATGGTGCACTACACAATACACTACGCGTCGGACACAACCGACCACAAGCCCACACAACCTCGTGCTGACGCCTCCCCCATTGGGACTATCCACTAAGAGGAACCTGAATATTTTACTTGGACGGTTTTAACTTTAATTTTAACATTAACGACCCGCTTTGTGGGTGATATTTTAAATGCAAATGGGATACCCGCACTCGGGGTACTGGATGTTGTTGTGTTTTACGCTCCGATACGTGTAACATCTTTCACAAAAAACTGTATATTGTGATTGTTGAGCAGTGCAAGTGTTTCCATGTTTTTGTTGTGGATGCCTCTGATGATGGCTCTTTGTGAGCCGAAACATGTAAGGCAAATGTGAGAAAATGGTGACAAGAATATATATTGTTACACTCGACGGAGGTTCTATTGATAATTGGTGATTGATAGTGTAACGGACCAAAATGAAACAATTCAAAAAACTGCTCATACATGTTATCTGCTTTTCAAGACCAACCACCCACACCACATGAAAGGAGGAATCATTCATTTCTTTATCAGTAGAGGCAAGGTCACATGTCAGTATCAGTAGGATTTCAAGAAGGAAATTAAGAACTTAGGACATTATCTGTTACTTAATGAATACACACAAGAAATTGCTGAGTCCATAATGAAGACAGCAAGAAGCAAGTATCCTTCTTTAGACACAGTATGGTGATATAGTCATTATCTCATAGGCTAAGGGTATTTCTGAGAAATTCAGATGCATTGGGAAACGTTTCATTGTCAGGACCATTTTAAAAATTAAACATACACTCCATGGGACATTGATGAAAACTGAACCAGTTAGAGATTGTGGCAGTAATTACATTGGTGAAACAAACAGACCTGCAAAAGTAAGCATTAAGGAGCACAAGGTCTGCTTAGGAAATCAAAATTAGGTCAACATGCATATGAAGAAGACCATGTAATATGTTGGAAAGAAGTGAAGGTCTTGCAAATTGAACCAAACACCACCTACAGGAAATACAAGGAATCTGCCCACATATCTCTGGTTGCTCATCCAGTAAGTTAACCCAGCTTGGACATCTGCCATCTGGACTCCCACTATTGCAGCAGAAGTCAGAGATCTACAACTCTGTTCAATGTAGATTGTGTGAGATAGTTGTTTTTATGTTGGTACTATACAGAGAATTTGTTTCTTTAGTGTTGACTTCTGTTTTCATAGTACTCTGATTCTATAGACACTGGACAGTACATAATGCATGGCCATAGGTGATAGACCTCATGTGTATGCAAGTTTTTAACCTTTAACGTCCAAAGTGCACTCATCAGTACAGTGATGAGTATGGTTGTCATGGCCGAAGTACCTGAATAGTCCCACGTCACATGTCTTGCACTTTAGTTGCCTTTCAATTTCATCATTTTCCAAACAACGTAGCATTGCCATTTTATGATGATATGAAACTACAATATTCGAATTCACTACGAATTCACAGAAAACTGAATGCACTCTGTATCTCAGCTACGATGCCTGTGTTTGTTTACAGCTTTAAGAAGGGCAATATTCTATCTCAAACACAGTGGAAGGGGTTGACACTGAAGAGCTCCATGGCCTGTAGTCCGCAAGTGAACTATACTGACCGAGTGACTGCCACTTGTCGGCGAAGTTAGTGCCAACATCTGTGGACAAAGGGTGTCACGTGGTCAGCACAGTGGATCCCCACGGCCGTTATTCTTGATTTTTCTAGACCAGAGCCGTTATTTCCTTGAAATAGCTCCTCAGTTGTCCTCACAAAACTGAGTCTTGATGCTGAAGAAGGGAAGAAAAAGACCCTGTAACCTTCCTTGAACTGCAAGCTTTCACTTTTCTGTCCTTTAGTGAAAAGACTGGAATATCTGAAGAATGCAACTAAAACGTGATACTTGCCAGCAGAGAACCAAATGATTTTATTGCTTCCAGCTGGTTTATGGCACCAGAGAATGCGAAAATATTTCAAGTGCTAGAAGTAGGAGTGATTGTATAATGCAGAACTACTCTATGAAGAAACCTGGAACAACTTTTACAGTATGCATAAAAATTACAAGAAAAGATTAAAAATAGAGTATAACTTCTTTGTCTAAATATTTTCAAATCTTATTGCAGCACTGTGTTCTTTGCTGATAAAAACAAAGTTAATTCAATTCATATATCATAAAAATTGTATTAGATACAGCATTTTTAAATACAATGTAAGCATCCTAACAGGAATGGACATTTAAATGCGCACCAGCAGCAAGCTTTTAAATAAGCGCTGGCCAGCTCAAGCTACCACCATGTTAAAAAGTCCAACATTTAAAGGTTAATATATTTAATGTATGTCTTAATTCTTGCTGGTGGTTTATATTGTGTCTGGTGTATATATATATATATAACTGTTCAACTTTGGACATAGGTGTTTTGGGTTATATCGGCATACTTTAACATAAGGAACACCCTCCCGAAGTTTGGTCCATTCCTCCTGGGACACCCTGTATATATATATCCTATTTTGTGTTGGTGCTAGTGTCCAGATGTAGGGAGTAGCTCTATCGATTGGGACCAATTATGTACGCTGTTACCTGAAGATGGTGACGGAATCCAGTCTCTGAAACATTGTGTTTTAAATAAAAAAACAGTATACTGGATAATGTTCGAAGACTCAGTAATTGAACCAGATACCAATTTTAATCTCTGTAGGAAGTATATGATATAAACTCCGTCCTAAGTGCAACAATTTATTGTAGGTCTTTCGTCTTGCTTTCTTCTACACTACATGTTTCGGCCGCAAACAGCCATCATCAGGTGTATACACTCACATAGCTGCTACACTGCACTTAGTTTAAAATTTAAAACACGGGTCTTCCCAATTGTTCCCTTCGTCATTGCTAACAGAATCTACTTCGCTGATATTTGTCTGATTCATACATTATCTTTGTTACCTACACACATCAATTTTGACTTTTGTGAACTGGCACTTTTAAAATCTTCAGTTCCAATTTTAAAAATTCCTCTAAAAATTTTTGTTTTCCAAATTTAAAAATGTTTAAATTTAAAATTCTCAGGGGTACTCGCCCTATGTCTATAGTGCTGCGGCGCCTACTTCTTGTTTTCAGCACTGTACAGGTGTTAATCTGTGTAGGCTCCCTCTGTGCACACGTAATAAAGATAAGCAGTGGCACACACACAGGGAAAGTGCACAAAGCAGGTCATGAACAGAAAGGAGAGAGCATGAGTAAGCAGTGTTCACATCCGTGGGGATGGTTAAGGAAACAAAAGATGTATACGGTAGAAGTGTTGTAGGCATGTCATTTCATAAAAATTGTAGAGAATTCCCTCTGGGAAACCATGTGGTACAGTATTTTTGCTCATAAAAGTAAAATAAAAATACAGATAAAAATAGAGGTTGCTGCAGTTAAAAATCTCTCCTGAAGTGTAAGTGTAAGACTGCAACATGTAGATCAGTCTTCACATTCACTCCGTCAAGAATGTACATATATTTGTTTGTTAACTAGCAATGAGCTGTAGCATGGTCCACAGAGAACACAGCACCTATTGTTTTATGTTCACTGCAACGTGTGTACTGAGTCATTGCCCAGCAATGGGTGTATGCATCACAATATATTGTTATGAAGGGTGATAAAACTGACTGTAATAATTATCGAGGGATGTCGCTGCTATCAACTTCATACAAAATTGTATCCAATATTCTTCTCTCAAGGTTAAATCCATATATAGATGAAATTATTGGGGATTCTCAGTGTGGGTTTCAACGTAACAGATCAATTACAGATCAGATCTTTTGCATCCATCAGATATTGGAGAAAAAATGGGAGTCTGATGAGACAGTGCATCAGCTATTCATAGACTTCAAGAAAGCCTATGATTCAGTTAGGAGGGAGGTATTGTACAATATTCTGATAAGAGTTTGGGATACCCATGAAACTAGTTAGGTTGATTAAAATGTGTATAAATGAAACGTATAGTAAAGTCCGTGTAGGTAAACATTTGTCTGATAAATTTCCAATCCAGAATGGTCTAAAACAAGGAGATGCTTTATTGCCAATCCTTTCCAATTTTGCTTTAGAATATGCCATTAGAAGGTCCAGGGAAACCAGGTGGGACTGAAATTAAACGGGACACATCAGTTGTTGGCCTATGCCGATGATGTGAATCTACTGGGCGATAATGTAGATACCATAAAGAAAAACACACAAACTTGAATTGACACAAGTAAAGAGGTTGGTCTAGAAGTAAACACAGAGAAAACTAAGTATATGTTGCTGTCTCGTCACAAAAATACAGGGCAAAAAATCATGATATAAAGATATGAAACAGATGTTTTGAAAATGTGGCACAGTTCAGATAGTTGGGAACAACGATAACAGATCAAAACCTGATTCTGGAGGAAATTAAGAGGGGATTGAACTCAGGCAATGCTTGCTACCATTCAGGTCAAAACCTTTTGTCTTCTCGTCTGCTGTCCAAAAACATAAAAATTAGAATATACAAAACTATAATTTTGCCTGTGGTTCTGTATGGGTGTCAGACTTGGTCTCTGACATTAAGGGAGAACATAGACTGAGGGTGTTTGAGAACAGGGTGTTGAGGAGAATATTTGGACCGAAGAGAGATGAAGTGACACGAGGTTGGAGAAAACTGCACAGTGAGGAGCTTCATAATTTGTACTCTTCTCCAAGTATAATTAGAATGATCAAGTCGAGGATGAGGTGAGCAGGGCATGTAGCACGAATGGGGAGACAAGAAATGTGTATGGGAGATTGGTGGGAAATCCAGAAGGAAAGAAACCACTGGGAAGACCAAGGCGTAGATGGGTGGACAATATTAGAATGGATCTTGGATATAGAATGGGATGTTATGGATTGGATTGATCTGGCTCAGGATTGGGACCAGTGGAGGGCTCTTGTGAACACAGTAATGAACCTTCAGGTTCCATAAAATGCTGGGAAATTCTTGAGTAGCTGTAGAATTGGTGGCTCCTCCAGAAGGGCTCAGCTCAGTGAATAAGTAAGGGGTGTCTGTAGACAGGGTATGGATTGGTGAATGGATTTGTTGACCACATATATACATCACTCAGAATTGTAAATATTTATAGCACTATCACTAATTCCACACTTTACAAATCACCACAGCACCCACTAAGCCTTTCTCCAGCCTTCTGTTTTCATCAGCCATTCCTTGGCAACAGTTTCTAACAGTGGAGGTCTTCAGCCTCATGCACTGATATTCTGTCTTTCACATGCAGAACTCAGTTCTCAACTGACAACTGACTCTCGCCCAGTTGTCTTCAAGATAACTCCTTGGCATGGATCACACTGAAAACAGCCCCTCTTCTGCTGTAGAGGCATGTTTACAGCACCGTTGCATAGCAATGGTTGTGGTACAGACCACATAGAGAACACTCTGTTTTCAGCAGTAACTCTATTGACATAGATGTGTGTTTACTGCACTATCACATAGCAACTGATGTTGTCGTTTGTTTTGAGGTGTTTGGGTATCCTCAGGTCCATAGGCCACAATATCTTGATGTGAAAGAAGTAATTGTTTAATTTCACTAATGCAAGTACAAATATCTGTTTATAACCAATTAAAAGCATTGTGTAAGTGAAAGAGCNCATCTTATATTTTTGTGTGTAATTCTACAAGGTGATGTGTATTTTCATTCATTAACACAGTTTTTTATTTTTGTCCCAAACATTTCAGTGCCTGGAGCATTGATGGAAATTTACTATTGAAAGCTTGATGGAGTTCCATTCATTATTCATTTGTTGTGAACTTATAACTAAAGTTTCTAAAAAATTCAGTTGTTCATACCAATGATTAAATAATGTTTCAGTGAATCACATCCAAAGGAGGAAATTCCTGCTTTGGCAACAATAACTGCTGATGAGTTCAAGGATATTGTGATGCAAAAACTTCAAAACAAACCAGTAGTTGTCATCTTTGCTGAAGAAAGTGTAAGTTTATATAATGTTTGTACTCATACACTAACATGTCCCTACAGAACTTTTGAACATCAAATGTCTGTTAAGAATAACTGTCATAATTAAATTAGTAAAAATTATGAGACATTTTTTCACATTATTATAATATATACAAGTACAATTTTTGCAGGGCTCTATTGTAACTTCATTCTTACTAGTGTTGGTCTGTGTGAAGATGAAACATGTCTTATTGCAACAGCAAATCTGACACATACATGGAAGTATCAGGTTCATATTTCAACGTGAGCATCTGTTGTTCTTAATAGTTCTCCCCAGTACCTTCTGTCGCATACCAGGATATGCTTCAAAATAGTATATTACTAATTCACAATTCCACTGTTCATCATTATTTTCATATCTCATTCAAATTTAGATAACTTCTGTAGTTGATTCATCATTATGCAACTTTGTATCCAATTTCAGCTATATCAGCATTCTTAAATTTGCTCAAGGCATGTGCAACAGTCATCTTATTTCATGTACTTATTTCCCTTCTTTTTTCTGTCATTCATTGCATCCAATTCCTGCTACTGATGTCATATTTGTCATCTCACATGCCAAATGCATTTTGTAATCATCCTGTGTGGTGTGTGTGCGCGCGCGCGTGCGTGGGTAAGCTTTATTGGCAATGTTATTTAGTGCTGAACATGTGCTGCTGTAGGTGGTTACATAATGACTGTCTTAAGGAGCAAGAAAGACTTAATTTTGATTATACACAGTGCTTTGTTTTTGTAGAGATGTCCCAGTACTCAGAACAAGTTCAGTGTTATGAACTTAGGAAAGTAGAAACATAGAAAAAGTAAATTGTGTGCCCTATATAAGTATTTCAGTTGTTATTCCCTAATTCTATAGCTACATGTTTGTATGTAAATAGTTTACATGCATGTTTAATGGAAAAGGAACGAGAGCCTTGATTTTACTGGTACTGTGTTGCTGTTTGTATTTCAGCTGAGTGTGGAGGATTTTAGTTGGAAAGATGAAGCAGGAAAGGGTTCTTTCCCTAACTTGGAAAGCATAAGCAGTGAATCTGATGGTCTAACATACTTACCATTTGTACATGCTCCCCTTCATGCATTCCGCCATCATTTGCCAGTTCAGGGGCGGGAGTGGTATAATTTGAAACTTGGACCCAGTAGCCTGAGCAATGATGATATAGCATTAAACGAGACATTGCTATATGTGAATCTTGATGATGCTGCAAGTGATGAGGATAGACCAGATCTTCTCAAAAGACATGGTAACTTTGTTTTGCTGTCTTCTGTTTCTAGTTAGTGAATGAGTTCAGATTTTCTCATTTCTGCATGTTTGGGAAATGGCTTCATATGGCACAATATACATACCAAGTTTTATGAGGATAAGTACAGGAGTTCAGGCAATATTAAGGTTTTGCCTCAGAAAAATGAATGACTGTAATGTTGGTATTACTGATGAGAGAGATTTATGAAGTAGACCATTGAGATGGCTTCATGTCAAGCAATATTAAGGCTTTTCCCATGCAGTTCGAGAGGCTCTAATGTTGGTATTACAGATGGGAGATTTAGGAAGGATGCCATTGAGGTGGACTGAGGTACCATATCAAGTTTCAAGAAGATTAGTTAAGACATTCAGAATTTGTTACGCAGGCATATGCATGCAGAGACACCAATGTGATCTCATAAGTCTATTCATATTTTTTCAAAATGAAAAGAGTATGCTAGAAACGGTCAGAAAAATTTTTAGAAAGAAATGTCATGAGAATCATAGATGAAGATTAGAGGACAATATTGAAATCAATTATGGAGAAATATGTGTGTGTGTCAGTTGTGTTGATTCAGTGGGAAGGTTGTATGATGAGTGTGTTGAATTTTCAGGTTCTGTAAGTACAGAGAGTTACCTGTACGTGTGGATAACGGTATTGTGCTCATAAGAAACTGTACAGTCATGTTAGATCATTGTTTAGGTGTATTTTAATGGTTATTTTAATTTTAAGTTATAAGACATACAGACTGAATTGTTAAATTTTATTTTCAGATGCTGTCATTTCTAAGGTGTACAGAGCACTTGCAGAACGCCATGGGGATGTGTTAGCAGTGTACACTGCTCATCACTCTTCTTGGGTGAGGAACAGTTACCATACTTGTCCATGTGATAATTTGTATGTATAATTTTTGACTGAAGTAATAGTAGTATTAGCTACTGGCAATGAAATATCAGTTTTATTGTTTATAATTAATATAATTTGTCCCATGTCTAAAACTGCAATATAAATTTCATTTAGTTTCATGTTGAAAGAATTAAGTTTCTCTTAGTGATTATTTATTTCCTTTTACTGATGATTGAAATGTATGTGCTAATACATGGTGGGGCGCAGAAACTTCCTTTTTTGTGATGACGCATTGTGAAGGGAGGGGAGGTCGCAGAAAAGTGGGGATAGGCTCGGCGAACGCAGCAGTCGCGGAAGTTTCTGTCTAATACCCCTCACTAGGAAACATGAGGTGGACGAGTGAGCAGCATGCGTTTGCTGTCAAAGCCTATTTTTCGAACAACCATTCCTACGTGGCGGTGCAGCGTGCGTTCCGTACTCACCTCGGAATTAAGCCCAGATGTCTGGTTCCCGACTGCAATTCGATTGTTTTGTGGGTAGAGAACTTCAGGAAAACCGGGAGTGTAGTGAAAAAATCATCAGGACCACAACGGACAGTTACGATGCCAGAAAATGTGAAGGAAGTTCAGCAGTCGATTTTGAGATCTTTTTCGAACCAGCTCTTGAAGAAATGTATGTAGGAAATATCTGGTTCCAACAGGATGGAGTCATGGCCCACACAGCTCTAGCTTCGATGTCAGTTTTGAGGGCAAAGCTCCCCGGATGGCTCATCTTGCTTCGAGGTGACATCCCATGGGCAGCGCACTCACCTGATCTAACTCCCTGTGATTTTTTTATGGGGATACCTCAAAGCAGAGGTTTTTAAACATCGTCCTACAAACCTGCTTCAGCTGAAGAATGTTATTCGGCAGGATGTAGCCCAAATTCCGGTGCACATGTTGGAATATGCAGAGGGGAACTTTAGAAAACGGTTGCATCAGTGCATAGAGAATGGTGGCCACCACGTTCAAGATATTTTGTTTAAAACTACATGATTTAAAACTTTAAGGTATGTTCTTTCATTAGCTAAACATACATTTTGTCTATCAGCAATAATTTTTCTTTTAGTTGCCTTCAAAAAAAGGAAGTTTCTGCACCCCACCATGTACCTTATGGCAATGTTTATGAAAACTGATAAGCTATAAATGTCAGGTATACAGAGGTGTGAATTTGTCATGACTGTAGGATTTGAGTTTCTCATAGTGGTGGTTATGAATAGTTTTGTTTTCTGGGATATAACACAGTGTACTCCATTTAAAGTCAAGCAATGCTTCGGAGGCCACACGTTTCTCTGAAACTTTGGTAGAGTTTGGCAGACAACATGAAATTATATTGCAGAAGACAGAACTCCTGTCATGACTGATTTTGTGACTGTTATTTTCCTGGCCTGTTTTAATGAGTGGTTTTAGACTAGATCAGTTGAGAGTTCTGGTGATAGCGGCTGAATTGTGTTGAAGAGGCCAAGTCAGTTGATATGAGCAATTTATTGTGACCACAGAATAATTTTTTACTTATTTCCACTTGTTGAAGTTTTACTATCACTTTTATCACTTGCATAAATATTTGAAATACATTCCATGCTTACATGGCCGATCACCCAAGAATGCTTCATTGGATAGAAATTTATGTGTTTCTTATACTGTGTGCGTGGATCATGACAACCAATTCTAATTGTCTTTGTTACATTATAATCCTTCAGTTGTAACTTCATGTGTTATAGAAGTTTCTGGAATATGTGTTCTTACTTTGAATGTGATGCAGGGTACCCTGTTATGTTACCATGGAATAATAATAAAGGATGATGTTACATAGTACAGGTTCAGTAGGATGTACTTTAAGAGTGTGAAGATGTTTACTACAGTGATTTAATTACATGTACATATTTAACTAACTACCTACCTCCATGGAGAGTATTAGTTGAGAACGAAATAGTCACTCACTCAGTAAAGAGATTCCTACCTTTTATGGGACCTGACAGCTCATTGCCAAGTTCACAATACTCTGTTAATGTACCATATCCTGACCTTCGTGAATCCAGGCTACACTTTCAAAACATGTTTCTTTAAAATTCATTTTATTGATCAGATTTCTGACTTGTATTTTGAAGATGCTGGGGTCACATTTTGCCCAGGACTGCAGCTATGTTAAGTTTTTTCATGGGTTTCCTCAGTCAGTCAGGATAGTGTCTTGCAATAGACCGTGATTGCTTCCTTCTACCCCTTTTCCAGTTCATCATTCATTAATCATCATACCATTTGATGCTATAGTCTGAACTTTTGACAGTAATCATAAATCAAATAAAATACATTTAATAGTATCAATATATGTTTATACTTATGCAATTAAAGTTACTTCCTAAATAAGTCTAGGCAGTATTTGCATATAAGATCTTAACTGGATTCATTTTAGTGAATTAAATGTAGTTTTCATGAGTGGAAGAATGTATATATGTGCTCATTGTCATCTTGAAGCAGCAGAGAGTAGTTACATAGTATGGTCACTTAAAATTAATTGATATGATGTTCATTTTCCAGCAAACTGGTGAAGAAACACCGACTCGGAGAATACGCCACTTGCTTGCAACTGACTTGGAAGCAGGTGATGAAAAAGCATATGGAAATAACAGAACGCTCCTTTATGCACCAACCATGATTCTAACTATAGGGCAGAAGAGGTACTGACTTAATCATTAATTTTTAGTTGAATAATGTGGTGCTCTTGACTGTGAGTGTGATATCCAGAAGATGGAGATGCAGTTTCAGCTCTGCTCTGTTAATGTTCATGTTTTTGTCTCACTTTTGAATTCAAGCATATTCTTATTTATATAAAAAATGTTATGATACTTACCATTGTAGTAGTAACTCGTTTTCTTACATTTCAGTACTACTCTAGAAAATGGAATTGTAGGAGGGGATGAAGATCTCATCATAAATTTTCCTGATAATATTACTGTGGTGTGAGTATTTTGTCTTTAGTGGTTCCTTTATTACAGTAAAATATTGCCTTGTATCTTGTTGAATTTGGTAGATATGGGTTCTTGAAGTTAATTAACTTATACAGGTAAATCTCTTAAGGTTGTAACAAACCCACATGTTGTATTTCTTTTGCATGTTTTCATGATTATTTGAGGTATGGTTTAATTTCCTTGGGTGGTGACTCAGAAAGTAAAAGTATTGTTAAAATTAGTGACTGGACATGGGATTTGGATTGGTAACTGGATTCAATACTTAAAAATTGTAACTGCAAGTAATTTTAATGCTGTGACTGATTCACGCAGTTAACACACATAGGTATTCTAAGGCCTCTATGTCTTCAGCAGTCATTGCTTGACAGTGGATCCCAGCAGCATCCTCTTCTGCTTGCAGTGTTACCAGCAGGTAACTGCCTCGCCTCTAACCAGCTCTACTGACAACTCAACTAATGGCTGAATAAGACTTCTCATCGGGCCTTGCTATATAGCTTCAGCATGGACCACATAAAAAGCACTGTTTCCAACCATTCTTTTATTGTTGCATATGTATCCTTTGCCACAGAAACGTGTTTACCCAGCCATTATCACAGAACATACCATTTCTTCTGGCTCCATTGTAATGGGTTTCAGGTGTCATTTCACATTGCTCCCTTCCTAAGACTGTGCAACCTGAGTATCAGATAGATTTGTCACCATTTCTTCTTCCATCTGGGAGGTGGCCAGCTTCTCCACAATCCTCTGTCCCTTGTTTTTCAAAGCCTGATGGAAGATCCGACTATTAGCTTTACAACTTCCAGGCTTAGGGTCAGTTGGAGGGCCTCGCTGAGTGTCCTCTTGCCTTCCAGAAGTAGCTGACAACCTCACAACTGATCAAAGTCAAAGTTATGTTATGACTGATGGTCAGTCAGCCAGTCTATCTTGGTGCCCCATGTGGGGCACCAAGACCAGATTTTTACTATTGTCAGACAGTTGTGGGTTTGTGGTGCCCTCTCTGACAAGAGGTCAGGTCTGTCGTTTACATTTGCTGGTTCCCACCAGCACATTCACTCTTGGGTCCAACTCCTGCGGTTCTCATCACTCTATTTTACTGTCTCAGTTTTGAGACTCCCCCAGCTGGAGCACCAGGTCCTCATATTTAATATCCCAGGAACAGGATGACCCAGTTATACCCCAAGCCACTGGGATTCCTTCTTGTCACCTCCTATGACTTGCAGGGCTATGAAGGAGGTATTCTAACCTTGTTGCCATGCAGGAATCATATCAATCAATCAATCAGTAGGTTAAATTGCTGCTGGCCTTCGGCAAAACAGTTATTCCTGGTTTTGTTCTCATCAATATCCATGACCAAGATTTTTACTCTCTTCTACACATGTTTCAAAATAGGGCCTCTTTGACAAAGTAGGAGTCAGTCATTCTATGTTCGTTGCACAGTAGTTTCAGGACAAGTGTATAGTCCAGGTCATTGTGGATTCTGTGCAGCCTTTGTGACTGCTCTATACTAAAGAACAATTATACAAGGTATACAGAGGCTGATAGGGGCATGTGGTAGTGTAGTTGGTTGCGGCACTATGCTACAAGCCAGAAGGTCCCGGGTTCAAGTCCCGATGAGATCATTGGATGTTTTCAATTGACCTAATCCTTCCAGCCGCGCTATGGACCTGGGGTCGAGTCAGCCTCTAACAGAAGTGAGTACCAGGAATATTCTTGGGGGTAAAGGGCAGCTGGCACATAGGGCTGACAACCTTGCCACCATCAATGAGCTGATTGTCTAGAAAATGTGGGAACCTCAACATCTCACAACCCTGTGGGCCTCCACAGCCTGTTACGGGGATACCTTTACTTTTTTTTACACAGAGATTGATATAACCTTCAATACCAAAAATTCTTTGGCCTGCTTAACAAAGACAAAGAAGGCTAAAGTGGGATAAGACAGCTGACAAAGGGGTTCAAGTGCCATCATCTTCACCATCCATGGGAGTTCTTTCAACAGCCTAAGAATAGTGTTAACTATTATGTCACGTAGCATGTTTGAGAAATTTATATGTCAAATCATAAATAAAAATGGAGAGCAAAATGAAACAGGAAGTTCTGGGAAGAACTAATCTTGTACTTTCCTTTGATATGAGATGGACCACATAGAAAATGATGTGTCAAACGGCTCTTCTGTTGTTGCATGTGTATTCGTTACCAAGGTAACGTTTATACTGAGCCATTGCGTAGCAACAGTAGGTGGATACACATGCAGACACAAAGACTGGTGGGAGGGATTTATGAAGTAAGCTGTTGAGGTGGGCCCAGGTGCCATGATATACATACCAGATTTCATATAGACTGTTAAGTCATTAAAAAGTTAATAGAGAGGATACAGGGACACACAAACAAACAGACAACATGGTGATCTGATAAGCCTACTTTTATTTTTTCAGTATAAGGAAAGTAGGCTAAAAACTTTGTTACTGATAGTGCAATTCTGTAGTTACGAACTTTCAGCAGTGGGAGAGCCTGTATTCCTTTCAGGCATAGAAGAAGAATACAGTGATGCCCCCATCTCTTTGGGAAGTGGTGGATTTTAATGCTAAACTGAGGAAAAGTTGACTTGGGATTGTTGAAATTGAATGTAAAACGAGAAGTAATGTTATAAACTAAAGTTGCACAGTATCTGCTTCCGTGTAACCCCACGGAGAAGTCAGAGGGGTTGAGAAGAATATTTATGGGAGGAGGGGGATGAAGAGAAGCGACATGCACGGCAGATGAATGGTCATCAGATCACCTGTTTTCGGCATCTTGTATCTCACATGCTCTAGCGCTGCTCTCTTTTCTGTAGTGGTACTAGTATTCTATGGGCTGGGATTTCAAGGCTGACAGGAATAGTGATATTTGAGGTTTTTTCTTTGTGTCAGCATGTTATATGTTGGCACAAGCTGGTAATAATGTAACACATTTCATAATTCTTAATATTAATGTTCACAGATTCTCATTTGAAAACACCAAGAGCCCAGGTTACTGGAGTTTGCAAGGAGTGCATGTTACAGTGCAGAATGAATTGTATAACTTCAGTGATGTGAAGATTGGAGCACCTTTAGAGTTTTCTTACCACTGTAGCCAAGAAGTAGTTTTTAATGCTAATGACAATAAACTTAACATTAGTAATGACTTCCAGGTACTGTATTTTTTTTTATTTAAAATATATTAGAATAATACAGTGGTCTAGTATCTACCAGTTATATCAATTTACCTTTATGCAAGTAGTGTAAATTTCCTGAAATATATCTGTAAGAATATATACAAGATGCAGTCTAACAACAGAACAAATACAGTAGCTTCTTTATAATGAACAGACAGACACAGTAACCATCATGTAATGTAATATAATGTTAGAAAACAGCCCTCATCTTATACATTATAAGATGAGGGCTATTGTCTAACAACTCCATTACATTAAGTAATTGTGAACTTTTCCCTGAATTTTCTCCCTAATCTATTTCTACAAACTATTTGCTGTTTCACTTTCAGTGCTAGTTATATCCTCCAGTCCGACCTCATGCTTGCTGAGTCTCTCATATTGTACAGTTACAGTTTCACACTTATCATCTCACCTTCTGTGTAATCTGCATGAGTCAGATTGTAGTACAAGTACAAGGAACACCAAATCAATACAAGGTACACATGACCAGAGAAGGGGCACAGAGGGGCCTCAGTACAAAGATAGAAAAAGAACAGACATTCTCAAGTTCTAGAACTGAGAATATTGATGACATACATTGAGTTTTATTGGCAAAAACAAACACAGTGCAGTAGATTCCATCAAAATGTGTTGCCTGAAGATGGCCCTGTGAAGCCAGAAAGTGTGTTGCATTATATATGGAAGAGAAACTGCATGAAAGATCTCTATAATTTAATCAAAGGTAGAGAGATATAAATTTCTCAGTATGACTAGGTGGGGTTTGAATAGGTAATTGGATTTATTGGGCAGTTATACACAGAACTTGTAACTACAAGTAACTGTAGTGCTATTGCTAATTGACACTCTGAATTTCACAGCAGCACCCACATAAGTATTCTCAGCTGGGTGTTCCTTCACCAGTTTTTTGGTAAAGGCTTCCAACAGTGGATGTTCCCCTTGCTCCAAGTTCCTGCACTGTTTCCCATGACTCAGCAACCAGCTTCTAGTGGCAACAGCTCACAAGGACTTAACTGCAGCAGTCCTCCAACTAAAACACTAACTACATTCCGGTGATCCCCAGGCTGGAGGCCATATCACCCCAGCCTTCTACTTTTCTCACTGCTGTCTCAAGACTCTCTTCTAACGTCAGCTGGCCCTCGGCATGGAGCGCACAGAGAACACCACTTCCAGCGGCTGTTTTGTTGTTGCACATGAGTCTGCTGCAACCATTACCTAGCTGTGTCCATTGTTTACAGAGCCATTACTTAGCGACGGCTATTGTGTGGCTGCTTATTTCGAGGTCATTGCCTAGCAATGAGCCTACATGCCACTATGTAATCGAGGAGTTTACTGTGAAATATTCAACTAATCACAAAGTTTTTGTTGATTTCCTGCTGCACATGCGCGTGTACACTCAACTCTCAGTAACAGGATGGTGAGAGTCATTGAAGATTGGTTTGCTGAGCTCAAATCCGTTTTAAGTGATGAACAAAATTTTTTACATACCTGCAGATGGGAATGTCCGAATTCTAAATTTGTCATTAGATTACCCAAGTTAAAGAATCAGGAATTGTAGTAAAACAAAAATTACCTGCAAGACCTGGGGTATCATCTTGTACAGAACCACAGTTCACAGTTATATTGCTTAAGCAGTTTAGATTACATGCTTACAGAACTAAACTGTGATAAGAAATAAATTCTTCAAAAAGAGTTGGATATGCAAATTTCATGTTGAATGAAATTCATGAAGATTAAGATTTTCTAAGGTGAGCACTTATCACAGATAAAGCTTTGTTTCACGTTAATGCCCAAATTAAATGTCACAAGTGTGGAATCTGGGGAGGAGAATAGCCACATAACATTTCTAAATATGCATTTGTCAAGCCAAAAGTGACCGTGTGGTATGGACTTCTCTGAGACTGTGCTAGAGAAATATTTCAATATGCTAGAATTGCAGGGCAAAATCATGAAGTAAAGATAGGAAACAGATGTTTTGAAAATGTGGCACAATTAAGATATTTTGGAACAACGATAACAGATCGAAACCTGATTCAGGAAGAAATTAAAGAGGCGATTGAACTCGGGTAATGCTTGCTACCATTCATTCCAGAATCTTTTGTCTTCTTGTCTGTTGTCCAAAAACATAAAAACTAGAATATACAGAACTATAATTTTGCCTGTGGTTCTGTATGGGTGTGAAACTTGGTCTCTGACATTAAGGGAGGAACATAGACTGAGGGTGTTTGAGAAGAGGGTGTTGAGGAAAATATTTGGAGCGAAGAGGGATGGAGTGACTCTTCTCAAAGTATAATTAGAATGATCAAGTCAAGCAGTATGAGGTGAGTAGGTCATGTAGCACGAGTGGGGGAGACGAATGCATATAGGATATTGGTGGGAAAACCAGAAGGAAAGAGACCACTGGGAAGACCAAGGCGTAGGTGGGTGGACAATATTAGAATGGATCTTAGAGAGATAGGATGGGATGGTATGGATTGGATAGATCTGGCTCAGGATAGGGACCAGTGGAGGGCTCTTGTGAACACGGTGATGAACCTTCGGGTTCCATAAAAGCTGGGAAATTCTTGAGTAGGTGCAGAATTGGTGGCTCCTCCAGAAGGGCTCAGCTCCATGAGTAAGTAAGTAAGTAAGTAAGAATTGCAGACCATCAGACTGCAAAAGAAGCCGCAGTTTCGCAGTAGAACACAGCCCTATCCAACCTCACTCATAAGGCCCTATATACTGTAAATGCTAGGTTTGGGCTGCAACCATGGATTTGCCCCTGTGAGGATGTGTGAGAAACATTTTCTACACATAGGAAATCCATAGTTTACATCATCTGCAGTCCAGAATTTTTGTTGTATAGCAACAATGATTCCAAACATGCTTTGTCATACCTGAAGCAAAGTACAACACCACTTGGATGTTTGCAACACTACAAAGGGTTCTTGCATCAGAACTTATTAATTTGTCCAGAAACTATAAAGTGTACTTGGTTTTGTTTCATATTTCACAGGTTACTGCATCTCAAATCATGGGAGTTGTTCTTCAGTGATCCTTTATGTATAAAAGAATGGGTCTGGTGAAGTGGGATTTGTGGTAAACAGAGTGGCGCTGGGGTGGGTTTTCTCCAAGTACTTCAGTTTCCCCTGCTGATCTTCATTCCATCATCATACTCACCCAGGGCAGTTACAATAGGTCAATCAGTGACTGCCATGCCGAGTGAACCCAAGTGGACTGCACCCCCCACTATACAGCGTGTATCAAACCTCAACGGCAAAACTTCAGGAATGGACTCCTCATATAGAGAGAAGGAAAAAGTGTATGACAACATTTGACCAGAAATGCGTAATTACAGAGTTATCCGAGCATGTAATTTACAGAGTGCACACAGACACGTTGTGTTTGCTGGAATAGAAATTGCGAGACACAGGTTGTTTGTTGGGACCCTACATTCTTCCGGACAAGGTTAATGGACAGAACAACACAGATTTCTTGCTTGCAACATTGTCTGATTACTAAGATGACATGCCACGAGCATCCCATCGACAGCTGTACTTCATGCATGATGGTGCTCCCACACATTTCAGTCTGTCTGCCCACAAGCATCTTAATGCCCATTATCCTGGGCGCTGGATAGGGAGAGGTGGACCGATTGCTTGGCCACCACGCTCTCCTGACTTAAACCCCTTGGTCTTTTACCTGTGGGGACACTTAAAGTCTGTTGTGTATTCAATTGCTGTTGCTGATGTATCAACTCTCCATGCATGCATTGTGGCAGCCTGTCAGACAGTACGCACTACACCAGGCATTTTTGATCGTGTGCAGCACGATGAGCAGAGGCCTGTATTCAGGCAGGAGGAGGTCACTTTGAACATTTCCTCTGATATGTGACCAGATTGTTCCAGCTGGCATTACAGACTTATTCAGTGTAACAGTGCAACAGTGTTGGGAGTATCGGGTTGCACTGACGTTGCTAAAAGGTCAGCTAACTCTGTAATTATGCATTTCCAGACCCATGTTGTCATACACTTTTTTGTTCTCTCTATATGAGGAGTCTGTTCCTGAAGATTTGTCCTTGAGTTTTGATACACTCTGTATATAAAAGAAAGTTTGATGATTATGTCTGTTTTTATATTTGATTTTTATTTTCAGATACAGCCATATATTGACGGAAGAAGATTTGGAGCTGCATATGACTGTGTTTATTTCTTTACTGTACCCATATGGTCGGGGCTCTTTGTGTGTACAGTTTTTACCATTATTATGATTTTTGGTCTTGGAATGATAATGGATATAAAAACCATGGATAGGTTTGATGATCCAAAAGGAAAAACTATTACAATCAATGTTGCAGATTGAAGAGTTATGCAGTATTTAAACATGTAATTTTGTTGTTGGACGTAGAATGAATTATTATGAAATAACACATCAGCTTAGGAAAGGTACCATATTTACCTGAGTATGAGAGAGTTTTTAATATAAAATAATTATTATAATTTAAGGTTTTTCTTTAAGGCTGTAATCATTTTACAGCTCTGTACAGCACCACAGTTAACCTAGTTCATACAGTTCAGAACATTCCATAAAAATTCACATAATTCCTTCTTTTGCAAATAATGTGTATAATGTTCCATGTATTCGATATGTTCATTTACGTATTATTAACAGAACAGTTGGTCTGCATGAAAGCAAGTTCTTGTTCCCAGGATGTACATCAAATTTATGAATCAATCTCATCTAATGCACACATTCCTTGAATTTAGTGAAGAATATAAAAATTTCAGCCTTGGAATAATCCTTGCAAAAAATATCTCTGAATTTTAAAACTTCAAAATTACAAGGAAAATTTCCTAGGAATCTGGTCGAGTGAATCATATGAGGCATTCTGCACAGTAAGGGAGAACTGAACAGAGCTGAACTCTGTTCTCTCTTCTTTTGCTTGACAGATTCTTTTGAAGTGTGTAGAAACATGTGCAGCAGATCCTAAAGGTGGAGTTTGCCCCTAATTATAGTCACAGACTAAGTCAATATTTGTCTGCTCTGGGGAGAAATATTATGATTTCTCTCTATACACACTGTGCAGGGCTTTTTCTCTAAACTTGCTTTTTGCAAGCTCCCTTTACTATTTGGAATGCCTCATGTTATTATTAATGATTGCAGTGTGTATTTGAAGTTTTGAATGTAAATGTGTATATTTGTTTAGAATTTTGTTTTCTCCCCTCCATTTTTATGCTTTTTCCATTTAAAAATATTTTATGGTCACTATGGTGATGATCCAGTGGAACTCATGCAATATGTATATAAGGGCATACAGATTTAGTTTCTGTTCCTGTGTAAAACTGTAACATTCATTGAAGCTCATAACCATTTTTATAGTTAAGAGAGTCTGCATTTTACATACAAAGGAAAAGGGCGGATATAAGAAATTGTCATGCATCTGGATTAGCTGTTTTGTATTGAGAAACTAGTATTTTATGCAGTGTCCAAGAATTGTGTTCTGAAGATATTTTTATGTGGAATAATATATTGGTTATCACTTGGGCATCAGTAATCCTGCTGAAGTGACCCCAAAACATTCTGTTAAAAAAGAATTATAAAATTGATACAGATATATGGATTTAATTATTTTTATTTGATTTCAGGCAAATATGGTAATTTCCTACAATTCTGGTACATACTGAAATATACTGGGAATTAAATTGTGTCATTATTCCTGCTTTATAAAAAAATAAACCAAAGACATAAAATGTTCATTTTTATAAACACAGATTAAAAGCGTTCTCAGACATTGTAAATAATGAGGTTGTGCAGATGTTCTTATTGTGATAGAAATTCGTATTCCCAAATCTTGTTACCTGCGGAGTTGATCTTGCCAGTTAGTTCATTATCCCAAGTGAAAGTGAAAGAACTTCACTATGCTAGTCACTCATTCTGTGCTTAATGAGTCATGTCACAGTATAAAAATTTGCCCATGGTAGAAATATCCCTGAAGCTGAAAGAATATGTGTAGGAGTTTACAAAAATATAATTTGTAAGGTGCTAAATCTTAATGATTTCTTGTGTATTGCACTTAGAATTTCTTTTAAGAATTCTTATATTTCAGAAATTTTCTCCATTGCAATTAATCATGATAGAAATTTTTGCCAGCAGTATTGCAGTTTTTGGACAGAAAGAGAAGCTTATAATATGTGGTGTATTCTTCTTGTACTTCCTGTGCAGTTTTGGTTTGTGCATATACTGAGCTGAACAGTTGTGAATGGATTGGGCTATGCTTATGCTTTAGCTTTAGTTCAACCCCCTAAGCAAGGATTGGCATGGTAGTGAAATCGAACTGGATATTGCATGTCCTGAAAACTTCTAATCAGGATATTTTCTCACCTGATATATTCTTGGGACACTCTTTGTATAATGTGACGTTTTCTGGTATCATGTTTCAGAACAGGTGCCTGTGTGTATGAAGTACTTCAGTCAGATAATAACACACATTTGTTTAATATGTAACAGTACTTCCTTTTGTATCAGAGGTGTTGAAAATATTTGCTTACATGAAATTGGTAGAAATATAAAACAATGTTATCTTACTATAGAGTTCTGACGATGGTGTATAACACACAATATTAGCTTTTTTTTTTACCAGAAATTTGTTATATGTAATGAGGAAGGAAGAGAATATTATAAACAAGTACTGCACTAAATTGGGGGCACACGGTGCCTTAACCACTATGCTACAAGTTGGAAGGTCGCGGGTTCAAATACCGATGAGCTCATTGTACCTAATTGGACCTAATCCTTCCGGCTACACTATGGCCCTGGGGTTCACTCGCCTCTTAACAGAAATGAGTACCAGGAATTAAATAAATGATTTTCCTGGGGAGTAAAGTGCGGCTGGCGTGTAAGGTTGAGAACCTTACCGCCATCTTTGAGCCAATTGTCTAGATAATTTTGGACCCTCAACGTCTCACAACCCTATGGGCCTTCACGGCCTGTTACAGGGATAGCTTTAATTTACTTACTTTTACTGCATTAAATTATATGTTATTTTATTGCTTGGGGAATGGTTACTCTATTAGAACTTCATTATTTCAAGTTTTCTGAGTTACAGCTACATTAGCTTTCCAAATACATAAAAGTTGTTAGTAAAACATAAATCAGCACTTTTGTGCTAATTTTAGTCAGGTTCTTAGTTTTGATTACTGGTAGATAAAATCATTCCACACTAGCTCACTGATACTCCTGGTATTACCATGTACATGCCAACAATTGTAGCTTTATGTAAAAATACATATTCTTTTGGTAATAATAGGAATGAAATTTCTGCAATAACACCACAACGAAAAACTTAATGAAATAACTACTACTGTGGAGTGCCATATAGATCATGCAGTTTTGTGAGTTTGCAATTTTGTCTTTAAATTTGCCCATTTCCTGCTAGTTTATTTTAGGGTTATTTATTAATGCATTGAAGGGTTCAGGGTCTTGTTGAATTTGGTCTATAAACATGGCATTGTTAGCAAGTTCTCAGAACCTACAGACCCTGCACCTTCTCCCCATTCTAGCTGTAGTATAATATTCTGTAAATTTAATGATTTTGAATGTTATACTTCTGATCCCTACCATAGGGCTTTTAACATGTTACTTGTGGTACGTTATATTATACTTTAAAGAGTTTTGATAGTTATCAGTATTGTGCACAGTTGTATATATAAAAATGTTTGTTAATTTACCTCTTATGTAATATGTTGTTTTATATGTCTTGTTATATAATTGGGAAATAGTTGAGGTCATTTTATTTGAAACATATAGCATAATTTTGCCAGGTCTATATTTGCAGGTCATGAATACGATTATCACATATATGTGCAACTTTGTTTGAGGTAAAACACATTTATTAGTTCAGGCACTTTTCAGACAACCATATTCTTGTACTGTGCCATTTTCTATGTTACAAGACCGTGTAAATTATCTTGTACAAACCACACCACCATTTAGTCATTTAATGAATATTGTCTAGTCATCTTGCCAGTGGCCCAGTGAGGTGTGCTAGCTATGTGGTGGTGTCAAAAAACTGTGACAGAGACAAGGTATAATTTTGTCTGAAATGTTGGTGATGCTGAACAGATGAGCTTGCCTGACTGTATTCCCGTTCTTAAAGTGACTGTGCCAATTCTGTTATTCATAGTTGAATATGTTAAATAATAAATTGGTTCAGAATACATTTATAAGTATAGAACTGAATAAGTACATAATTTTTTGATCCCATGCTACTATATGTGGCAAAATGTTTTCATAGTGAACAAGTGAACAGTGTTGTCATGTGTCGCTGATTCCAGAGCCTTAGTTTAACTATCCATCCTTTCCCCAGGTTGTAGAATGAGGTATGCGGATAACCAGACAAAGTTTTATTTTCATTTTTATTGTGAGATGATCCAATTTAGTAATAGTGCAGTGCAGATGGTATATTTCAGTTCACTTCAGTGCAGGTATTCAAAATTGTACAAGTACTTAGTGCATTTGTTATATACTGAGTAACAGTGATGTTTTACATTGCAGTTTATTTTATGAATATATTATGTACAAGTTCCCTTGTTATATTTCATGCACAGCATGCACCTTTTAAATTGAATCCTGTATGAGACCACATAAATATGGCAAGGGGCATTTGAATTTACCATATTCTATCGTGTTATATGTGGAAAAGCTTTTCCATTCAAAGTCTATTGTTGTAGTATCATTTGTTTTATACAGGTGAATGGATGAAAAGTCTCCAGTTTCTGCTTTCTTCCCACAAACTTTCTCTTTCAATTTCTTGCCAACTCTTTCCTATTCTTAATATCACCCGGTACCTAGATGAACCATCTGCCTAATTTATCTTGGGTTTTTCCTTTAAATTCTGTTTCCATTCAAAGTTATCTTCTGAAATGTAATCAACAATTTACCTTTATATTTTACAAAGAAATTTTAATTTTAAATGTTGTAATGCTGGCCATGTGTATTGTTGAAATGTTTAAATGTTATTCACAATAAGAATGGTATATTAGTTTGTTACAGTTATAAATCTGCTTGTAAAGCTTTTGTTCCTGATGGCCCAAAATATGCACATAGTATATTAGTGTATTTTTGATTAACCTTTCACTGAAAATATGTTGTCCTATACATTGTTTGCATCTTAATTACAACTACTGTTGAAGCTCTTGGTTTTGGAAACCCAGAAGTCACTGTGAAAACCGAAATAATACATACACTGTGAAATATTAGTATTAAACATATTAACTAATCACCTGTTTTATATGTAATGATGCTTGATTGTTGAGGCATCTCTCTTTGTTGTATTCAGTTGAAGACTTTGGGTGCATATTAATTCCTAAGAGAATAAAATTCTTTCTGTGGCCAGTGATTTTGGTTTTGTTTTGCATTTCAGTGCATTTCATTATTTTTTTTTTATTTTCATTTATTTATTTATTGAGAATTTGCAAAAATATTTAGCGGTAAAATAACTTTTTTAGCAGAATTATTGAAAGAACTTCCGGTCCCTAGTCCATTATTCAGTTTTAAAATTGCATTCGCCATACGCCATACGCCATTCGTACTTATTTGGCTATAATTTCTTAAATGTTATTCAGTCCATTAAGGGCTTGTCAGTGGTTTGCTGAATATTTACTTGAAATTCATGTTCAAATGTGTTGATAGATTTAATTTATTTACTTCTATATGCTCATAGAAACTGGTAACTATATTTCTACTCTTGTTAATGCCGGTAACATGGTAAGAGGAGTTTTCCTAATTAACATTAATAGTGAAATTTGCATAGTTTCTTGCCAGTGCACATATTTGTGCCATAATAAAGCAGCTAAAGTTTACTGTTTATTCACATAATTAGTGGCCACCTCCTCCAAACTGAGAGTTTTGTACATTATGACAATGACAATAAAACTCCATGAAATGAGTACAGTGTTTTGATCATCAGTCACTTAATGGAACACAGAAAATATTGAGCTGGTTAACTGGTAGCTCCTTAATCTAAGTGATTAAATTGTATGTGTTGCAGAGGTATTGGTGACATTTTACTATTGAGTACTGTATTGAAAATGATATAAATCTACATCAAGTAATTAGCTTAAACCATGATGTAATGAAGATGCCAGTAAAGTAGTTTAAACATTATCTGCTTAGTAAGTATTGATCTGTATTAAGAAATGGAAGTAGTAAATGTATGTGAGGAGTACCAAAGATGTAATAAAGCTGAGTATAAGTTTTAAAATTGCAAATGGAATTTTTCATTGTAGTAAAAGTACAGATTAACCTTGACATCAGGCACTTGTACAAAGTCCCTTTCCAGCCCTACTATGACACATTTTTTGTATTTACCATACTTCTGTTGCAGTATTTTTCTTGCAGTGTTAAATTTATGGTACCTCTAATTTTCAAAGAATAGATGTATGCACTGTGTGCATGTATGTATGTTTTTTAAGGTATTCAATGAAACTGCTTGGGGAACTTGAACTAAATAATAACTCATAACTCTTTTTTAACTTTCTGCCTCTTTCCAGGAAATTATGAAACTAATTAGCTACTTGGTTCTGTAGGCCTACAGTTACTTATCATTTTGCTGTGGGCTTTATTGATAATGCATAATGCAAATTGTGTATGCATGGATGTACTCTTGAATATGTCAGGAGCATTACCCAAGCTGTTATCAGTTATGTGGATTAGACTTACTCTTGTTTAATTCTGACTTCATAAAATTTTCTGCCATCATCTCCTTTGTGTCGCAATTGCATTGTATCCTTTCAGCTTGTAGTTTCATACAGTTTTAGCTGAGAGAGTACAAATGCACAGCTCATGTGATAGCTCTGAGATAATATTACTTCACAGATTAATGATGCCAGTGTTTTTCAGTAAGGATGAACACAAGAGACAAACTTTAGCAATGATTACGGCTTTTTATATATCTGCATTGTATTTCAGAAAAGGAAGTAATACAGTTTGAGGTTATCTATTACAGTACTTGTAGTTTTAATATTAATTTTTCATAATTCACTGGAACAAATATAATTCATGGCATTCATAAAGTATATTCATATTCTGTAACGAACAGTGGAGGATAAACGTAAATTTTGAGGTTTTCACGGCGGTGACTATGAAGAAAGCAGTCTTCTGGGATGTGGCACCATGTAGATATTGTGTTACTAGTCTGCTAGTACCTGCGCTCACTGGTTCTTCCTTTGCAGATTTTCTTCTTTTTTCTTCTACCCTGAAGATGGAGGTGATACGTTCCTCCAAAACGTTGGTTAACACAATATCTACACAGCGCCAAATCCCAGAAGACTGCTTTCTTCAGTAGAGGATAAATGTTTATAATCCACATGACAGCCATAGTTTATTTATTCAACATAGTTTATTTATTCTACTCTTAGCATTCAGTGACATTTGAAAACATTAAACAAATATCCCATTTTGGATTTCAGATTCTCATAGTGGTGGCTATGAGGAATTGTGCTTTCTGTTATATAATGTCCTGTATTAAAGTGATATGTTCCTCTGGAACGCATCACCTCCATCTTCAGGGTTGAGGGGTAAGAAAAGTGAGAAACCAGCATGAGAAATGGACAGTAAGCAGAGCTGACTGCTTGGCTTGCATGTTCAGTACTAGTGTGTGTCTTCCACATGTGGTTTGCTTTGCTTGCTGCATACTCCATACTGGTTTCTTACTTAGTTTATTCTTTGACCCTGAAAATGGAGGTGAAATGTCCCTCTGGAAGTCAGTTGACATTAACCAGACCACATAACAGGATATCCTGGAAGACAGAACTCTTATTAGCACATGGCTGTGATAGCCTGAGATTTATCATTGATAATCAATGTCTGTATTAAATATTTATTTATTTATTTTGTCTCTATAGATCATTGTTACACGATATAGGACAAGTCAGTTGCTGTACATTGGCGGATTACAGTAAGAGAATAAAGTTCCAATACTTAAAATTGTTTACAATAGTTAAGATTTCATATAGTGTGAGGTGGAATCCATATTAGGTCCCCTCGGCACGTTGGCTTCCATATGTCCTATTGTACCTGTACCGATGATTATGCTTATGGAGAATTTGATGGAATGAGGATTGGCAGGGGAAACTGAAGTACTTGGAGAAAACCTGCCCCAGCGCCACTTTGTCCATCACAAATTCCACTTGACTAGACCTCAGCGGTGGGAAGCCAGTGACTAACTGCTTAAGCTATGGCGTGGCCTTAGAGATAATAGTGGTGAATTTGGCGATAGCACTGGTATAAAGTTTCACTGTAGACTACACTGCAACGTCTCATTACATCTGTTCTCCCTTCCTGGTGCAGCTTCTTCGTATTTGCAATCTCTCCAGAGTAACCCATTCAGGTACATCTCTGACTGTGTTATCTGGGTTGCTGGAAAAAAGAAAGGAAAACTGCACAGTAGGGATTCCCAAAACCGATTATTCATGAATTATGTGATTATAATTGATTAGTGTTTGTCTCACACGAGAGAAACTCATCCACTTTACAAAAACAATGATCGAGTAGGTAAGCTTTTAAAGCGTTTTTGAACTTATATAGTACTCGTATCTCCCTTTTGACATTGCTTCGTGAGTTCCACTTTTTATTGTGTTTTCCATCGTTTTGCGCTGCCACTAAACTCCCTGGCCTAAGTGCTATTCGAAGGTGAATGTAGCATTTCCTCAGGCTTGTTTCATATTACTTATTCGATTCTTTTGTTTTCAGCTAGTTCATGGTTTCATTTTCTTTTGCCTTGGCTGCTAACATTTTCTTTTATTTCCTCTATATTTCCCCAAATGCAAACTGCCGGCATAGGCCATGTGATTCAGAATTAGAATGCACTGAACGAGGAAGAGCATGTGATACTTTTACAGATAATCGTTCAAAGGTTCTTAAAATTACTCCCACCATTCACGAAATCTTTTGCAAAATCTTGTGAGTAAATATTTAGCTGCCCTATAACAAAGAAGCTGATAAATGAAATGATATACCCGTAGAGTTAAGTCTGAGTTGTGTGTAATTGTCAAGGAATGTGAGCCAAGTAATCCTGAACATATGTTACATGTCACTGTTTTTTAAGTATAAAATTGCAGAGCATGAGGTGTACTACCATATAATCACTCACTAATGAAGCTCAAAACTTCTCTTGAAGCACCAATCTTGCACCTACTCAAGAAGTTCCCAGTATTTTATGGAACCCAAAGGTTCTTTACCATGTAAGATTTGAGGCNCTGCTTTTACCGGTTCTCACGGTCTCTTTGCTTGCAGATTCTTATATATTTTTTTCCTTCTACCCTGAAGATGGAGGCGATACGTTCCTCCGAAACGTCGGTTAACACCACATATACACGGTGCCAAATCCCAGAAGACTGCTTTCTTCGTTCTTTACCATGTTCACAAGAGCCCTCCAGCGGTCCCTATTCTGGGCCAGATCAATCCAATCGATACTGTCCCACATTATCTCTCTGAGATCCATTTTAATATTGTCCACCGACCTACTCCTTGGTCTTCCCATTGGTCTCCTTCCTCACAATTAACGGCACAAAAACAAAATTAGCAGCTTCGTTAACCCTTCGTGCAGTTAAAGAAACAAATAAATCACTGAAGCCCGTTATAAATCCGAAACCAGGAAACCACGCGGAACCGCATTTTTTTAAAAGAGTGGCATACTCCGTTGCCTGGAAATTGAGTTTCTCAGTCTTTCTGCGGGTTGCGTTGCCGTTTCCTCAATTAGCGCTGCTCCATTCATTAACATGTGTTCAACTGAGGCTGTCTACAATTTTCGGAAATCTGGGTTGCGTTGCGGTTGCCAGTTTCCTTTTTGTGCCCTCGGTCATAATGAATTTGTTGGCGAATATGATCCACGGGAAATAGTGCCAGCAATGTACCATCGGTCTTATCAGTGTCTTTTGTGAAGGACTGTGCTGCGTAGCTTCTTATAAGGGCAATTAATTTTACATTTTGTGGCGAACTGACCTGTTCACAGGATGATTATTAAATAAATGTAGCAATCTTGAATGTTTCGGAGCTAACATCATCATTATGAACGACGGTTCCGTGGACTGTTGTGTCATCTTTGGTAGTGAATGACCACACCGATGACAAGCAGGTTGTGTTAAAGTTGGGGTTTATTTACTGTGGTTAGAGTTTAGTTGTGACTAGGTTATACTTATATAGATTTGCTCTGAAATGGCAGGAAATAAGAAAGATTCTAAAACAAATGTTTCCGATGGAACAAAAAAGAATGAAGAAGAAAGCGCAGAACTTGTGAGGATATATCTTTTAATTATTTCAGTTTAGTATTTAAGAGTTTTTCAAAACCAGTACATCCCATAGTTTTGAGCAAAGTACTTGTTATTGATAACATTAACATGAAGAAAATAATTCCACGTATACTTAAGTATACAGTTGTGTTATATATATATGTGTATACACACACTCAATATAAGTACAGGCTACAATCTCCATGTGCCAACCACTAACCTCAGTATGTATCAGAAAGGAATTTACAGTATTTGTATTTAGTTAGTCGGCAATCTTGCTATTGTAATCAAATATTTTAATCACTGATATATAACTTCTTAAGCCAGCGTTAAACAGCTGTCTCCTACCTGACTCTATAGAAGAAGTGCTCTAAATAAGAAGTTCCAGTTACAGATATATGCAAGTTGTAATGGTGATGTTTCTGTGATGTAATTGTTTTGGTGTAATTCTGTATTATAAGAAATGTCTATAAAAGCTGTTACAACTTTGTATTTATATTGGAAACAAGTAATGTATTTGTGTTATTGCATTTTACAACCTTGGCTTAGGCCTATGATGCATCTGTGGAGTGTAAATAAATTCTGTTCCATTTTATACTTATTTTTATTTGCAGTCTGAGGAAGATAAACAGCTTCAAGAAGAGCTAAATATGTTGGTTGAGAGGCTGCAGGTAGGCTTCATTCATTAATTTATTTTAAAATTCCATGAATCCTCTCTGGTCACAATGTGCCTAGGATGTAGAACATGTCAGATTACGATATGTACTGTAATGACTAATGCAGGCAAATAGTTATCATTGTCACAATAATGTTGTAAAAACTAAATCATAATATATACAATTCGATAGCAGTCTAAAATATACAATTCATAAAATTGAAAAATTAGTATGTAATAAAAATTCCATAGGTACAAACGTAAAATACTATTATTAATACCTTGTATTTAGTATTAGTTGTTAAAAATAATTCTTATACAGGATGGAAATTAAATTAACCATTTAAATATATGGACTGTATATCCTTGTCTTCAGTATATTGATAATATTCATTCATTGAGTAAAAAGAATGCTGACATAAGAACCTCTTCAGTGTAGATTTAAAACTTTTGGCATTATTGGCTAAGGTCTTTATTGACTGAGGGAGGTGATTGTACACTTTGATGCCTGTTATGTAAGTTCCATTATTAAATTTTGCTGTTTCCACAGCAGGAAAATGTAAGTCATCGTGGGTTCGAGTAACATATTCGTGAATCTCATTATTCAAATTGAATATATGTTTGTTATTTATTATGAAGATAAGTAATGAATATATATATAGTGAATATAATGTCATTATTTCTAACTGCTTGAAGATATTCCTACAAGAATCTCTAGGTTTAGTGTTTGTTATGATTCTAACGATTTTCTTTTGTAAGACAAACACTTTCTTGGCATGAGAGGAATTACCCCAGAAAATTATGCCGTAACTCATGATAGAGTGAACATAGGCAAAGTAGATTAGCCTTAGTGTTGGAAAGGTTACTATATATTTAATGTTGCGCGGCACATAACATGTAGAAGTTAGTCTATTGATCATCAGATTTATATGTTGTTGCCAAGATAAAATATCATCAATAGAAACCAAGGAACTTAGTTACTGTTGCACTGGGAATACTTTTCTGTTCATAACTGATTTAGGGCTCTGTATCATAGCGTTCCGTGGTTCTGAACTCCATATATTGAGTTTTATTGAAATTTAGTTTAAGTAAATTAGCCTTAAACCAGGTGTTTATATTTTTAAAAGTTTGGTTAAGATTTATTTTATAGCTTAATTTATTGGGTTCTGTTATTATGATACTAGTATCATCTGCATATAATACCATGCTATTATCTGTATTTATCGTTTTGGGAAGATCATTTATGTATAGCAAGAAAAGCAGAGGACCAAGAATCGAGCCCTGTGGTACTCCATATTTTACTTTCTCCCATCTAGATGAATTATCACTATCAGTTGTATGGCCCAGAGCAACTCTTTGCTGTCTGTCAGTCAAATAAGATTCCATTAGTGTTTTAAAAATACCATGTACTCCATAAAATTCAAGTTTATCCAATAGAATTCCATGGTTTACACAATCAAAGGCCTTTTGTAGGTTGCAAAAAATGCCTCCCACAATTTGCTTATTATTCATAGCTGTGGAGATACTGTTAATCAGTGAAAATGCTGCCTTCTCCATAGATGAATGTGTCCTAAATCCATATTGTTCAAGGGCCAAGATACTGTTTGCTTCAATATGAGTGATTAGCCTCGAATACATAAGTTTTTCTATAATTTTTTAAAAGGAAGTTAACAGTGATATAGGCCTGTAGTTGGAAACTTCTTGTGTGTTGCCTTTCTTAAAGCAAGGTTTGATTATGGCAAATTTTAATCTTTCTGGAAATACACCAGAATGCAGAATCACATTACAAATATATGTCAGAGGAGAAATTATAAATGGAGCACTTTGTTTTCTTATTCTACTGGAGATCTCATCATACCCAAAAGAGTCTTTAGTCTATCGTTTTTATAATTTTCTCGATTTCGTGTGTGGAGGTATACTGCCAGCTCATTTTGGTAAAGTTGTGAAAGTTATTAAACATGATGTTAACATTATTATTACTAAAAATATTTTCCCAAGATTTGAGACTTAGTAAATATTGAAAATCCATTATAGTGATGTTATTAATGTTTCTAGTATAGCTAATCTTAGGAGTCTTATTAGATACCGAGATGTTATTAAGTATGATGAGTTGGGCATCATGATCTGATAGTCCATTTATGCATGGTTTTATGTCATAACTACTACTATTGTCAATGAAAATGTTGTCAATCAAGGTAGCTGAGTTATTAGTGATTCTTGTAGGAAAATTTACTGTACCCCTGAGATTATAAGTATTTAACATGTGCTCTAATTGGGTTCGTTGATTGCTAGTTAACACCTTTTCATGAAGATAGTTAGATATGTGAGGATATGGAGATATTGATGTAAACAACATTTGTATGTCTGCAGGAAAATAATGAGCAACTTTACTTGCCTGCACTTGAGAGCCTGCGGAATCAAATCCGAGCATCTACAACTTCAATGACTAGCGTACCTAAGCCCTTGAAGTTTATGCGATCACATTATGATACAATGAAGCAGATATATGCAAAGATACAGGATCCAAAAACAAAGGAATTTTGTGCTGATGTTGTGTCTGTTCTTGCCATGACCATGAGTGATACTCGTGACTGCCTTAAGTACAGACTGCTAGGGTCACAATGTGAGATTGGAGACTGGGGCCATGAATATGTTAGGTAAGATTGAAGTCTGCTTGCTTGATGTAATATGTAATAAATACAGACTATAATCCTTACATCCTTAGGCAGTGTGTGGTTCTTCATGCCAAAATTTCAGACAGTTTTTATTATAAATAGCCATATCTTTAGTGATATGTCATGCAGTCCTGTGAAGGTCAACCAACATGTAGGAGGAACATACTGTCTACATCTTCAGGGTTGGAGATTAAAGAAGTGTGAATGGAACATGCAGCAAGCAGAGCTGTGCTATATTCTTGCTTCATGCTGACAGTAGAGTTGTAGAAGTGTATATAATTAATAATTAATTATTTCCAATTAACAGTAGTTTGTTTCATTTTATCTTCAACAGAGCCTGGTTGTGTTAGTTGAGATTAGTGTTCTCTAGAAGCAGATATGGGTCAAACTGTAATATGTATGAAAGTTGTATCTGTGTGAATGGTAAGAGATCAGTAACTTTGTAATTATTATTGGCTACTCTCTGTAGTAACAGCTCCATTGCATGGTGGCTTTGGTGTTAGCCAGTGATTTTAGTACCAGTCCAAGAACTGATGTAGAAATCAGGATGTGTAAGTAGGTTATGTTCAACATACACAGAATTACATGGTTGTTATAAATTATTTGTGTGATAAGAAATTGTTGTATTTTTTTAAACAGTTGAGGATGCAAACATGAAATAACTTCAAACAACAAGAAACTCATATAATTTATCTGTCAGTGTTTGATATTTACTCCATTACTCTGCGAACATCAACATGATATTCAAAATCTTCCCATATGTACTGCAGCTGTGACTCATTTGACATTGGCTATGACCTGTGGAATTCCATATCAGCTCTCAAAGGGTCTTTGGCATCATAAGTGGATATACCTGGTTATTCACATCTGCCCATATGTAGGAGTCACATGGAGTGAGGTCCAGGGATCTAGGCGTCCTGCTGGTCCTACCCAAGTGTCAAGTGCCTTTTACACTTGGGAATCCATTTTACTTCGAGAGTGATCAGAGCTACGCTCACAGCTGATGTGTTGCTGTCAATGTTAGCAAATGGAAACTTCATGAGTTTCCTTGCTGTTTTCAAGTTGTTTCATGTTTGCATCTATAACTCTTTTGAAAATACACCAATTACTTATCATAGCCCTGTATATTAATTTACTTTTTCAAACTTAATGTGGTTACTGTATTAATTGTAGGCATCTAGCAGGAGAGATTGCAGGTGAATGGGCAGACATGAGTGGGGGCGATGAAGAATTACGGCTTAAGTTGGTGGGGTTGGCTCATCAGATTGTTCCATACAATATGGCACATAATGCAGAAGCAGAAGCGTGTGATCTTCTTATGGAGATCGAGCGTTTAGATTTGTTAGAGCAGTATGTGGACGAGAGTGCATATCCAAGAGTGTGCTTATATCTTACAAGGTAAGTTATGGTTTTGAAATCTTTCATTTCTTGTGGTTTGGCAAGTTACGTCTTTAGTGATGCATTAGGATGTCTTCTTTTTAGCTTTCTCAGGTTACTTCTGAGCAGTTCCTTACCAAATAAGAAAATGAAATTTCAACCATACTGTCTCCAGTTTTCATGATTTTTGGTTTACTAGAAGATATCCATAAAATGAGAGTTTCCCAAAAGTTTCAGGTTTTGTTGTAACAAATCCTTATGTATTAATTAATGAATTTATGCAGTTTGTAGCACGCAGAAGGCTATTTTTACAAATATATAAATATTTCCTTTATTTAAGAAGTTGGAAATATAAAATTTGGTGTCCAGCTGTAGATCTTCTCAAGGAATCTGCTGGTATAAATTTTATGCATAATCTCTAGTAATATAGGAATTGTGACCTTCTTACAACCTTTTTCAGGAAATTAAAGAAGCAATTAGAAAGCAGGAACCCATTATAAACAAATGTTTGATCTGTTAGGAAAGAGACTAGTATGGACTTTGCTTCACTGTTAAACTTTATTATAAACCAGCATCCTTTTCGTCCTCATTTTGGAGTGTAGGAAACACTGTCAGGCACAGTATACCACGAAGAATATGAGGGGGTACCCAAAAGAAACCGAACTTATTTTTTTTAAACTTATTTATTCAAACTTTAAGCACAAACCTTCAGTCCCCTTCAGAATACTTCCCACTTACACTAATACACTGTCTAGTCTTTTATTCCATTTTTCAAAACATTGTCTAAATTCATCTTTTGAGATGCTTGACAGCGCCTCCGTCGTTTTTTCCTTTCATGTCTCTTTTCATTCGAGGAAACAAAAGAAAGTCGCACGGGGCAAGGTCGGGTGAGTATGGAGAGTGAGGAACAGGGGTCATACCATTTTTGGTCAAGAATTGTCGTACAGACAGGGCTGTGTGAGCAGGGGCATTGTCATGATGGAGAAACAAGTCACCCGACTGCCACAAATCTGGCCGTTGAGCTCCAAATCACTCCGGACAGCTCCACAATTTCTTCAATGGTCCGTCGTCGATCTTCCTTGATGATTTCACGAATTGTTTCAACATTTTCATGTGTTCGGGCTGTGGAAGGACGACCAGAACGAGGTTTGTCATCAATTGACATTTCAC